>NC_073409.1:13545000-13752500 GCF_028641065.1 Leucoraja erinaceus
TCTCATGTAGCTCAAAACTATTTGGAGCAGAATAGTCTTCTTGAGTAGAACACTCGCTCCCTCCACCAATGGAGCACAGTGGCAGCACTATCTACAGAATGCACTGTAGTTACTGTACGAGCTCATGCTATCTTGTTCAGCACTTCAACCCAAGGCTTCCATCATTAAGAAGGACAAAGGCAGTGCAAGCATGGGGAGCACCAGCAGATTCCCCTCTAGGTTGCACACCATCAATAAATTATGAAGGGTCCCAACCCGAAACATCACCCATCCTTTTTCTCCAGAGATGCTGCCTGACCCGCTGAGTTACTCCAGCACTTTCTGTCTATATTCGGTATATACCGGCATCTGCAGTTCCTTTCTACGCACCATTAAATGCCAGCCTTATCCAATGGTCCTTTCATCACTGGGTCTAAGTCCTGGAGCTCTCCGCATTAAAGTTTGACAAACAAGTCGATGCTGTGGTAAAAGCTGGCTTCTTCCAGCTTCGAACGATAGCTAAAATCAAACCATTCCTCCAATTCGACGACCTTGAAAAGAACATCCACGCATTCATCTCCTCCCGCCTTGATTATTGCAACTCCCAATACTCTGGCATCTGTCAATCATCCCTGTCCTGCCTGCAATTGGTCCAAAACGCCGCAGTGAGACTTCTGACGGGTACCCGTAGAAGGGACCACATCACCCCGATCCTGGCCTCTCCCCACTGGCTCCCAGTACAGTACAGAATCAATTTCAAGCTCCTCCTATATGTATACAACCCCCTCCTCCCCATTATCAAAAATCTGCTAACCCACCATTCTGCCTCCAGGTCCCTCAGGTCAGCCGACTTGGGGCTACTGACTATCCCACGGTCCAGGTTTAAGCTCAGGGGCGACCGCACTTTTGCGGTTGCAGCACCTAGACTGTGGAACAGCATCCCTCTTCTCAACCGGAACTACCCCCTCCATCGACTCCTTTAAGTCTAGACTTAAAACCTATTTCTACTCACAAGCGTTTCTTGAGGTCCTTTGAGGGAGTGCTGTATGTATGTATTTATGCCTGTATTGTTAGATCTATGTACCACTGTATGTAACACGTTAGTGCCTGCACTGATGTAAAGCACTTTGGTCAATGAGAGTTGTTGTTAAATGTGCTATAGAAATAAAATTGACTTGACTTGACTCTGCCCGTTAGCACTGTCACTGGAGGTTTTGAAGGAACTAAGGGAGGTTTTGTACCCACATCGGGAAGGATTGCTCAACGCTGAGTGTAATCAACTGTTGATAGGGTTGTCAGGAGATCAGATCCTGGTCACTATGTGGCTGGTGGTGCTGGGGGAATAGCTACACTGCTATTCTGAACAGATTCCTGTCCAAACCTTCACTGGTTCTTTCCGCTACATGTTAGAAACTCAACACAACAACCTGCTATTAGAAACACATTTCTGCTGCTTCAGTGAACACGTTTCATCAGTAAAGGAGTTTGTCGAGTTAATGTGAACGGCTGATAAATTCACTTTGCCAGGTGTCATGTGTTAGCAATAATGAGGTTCAAATGAGGATTATTTTTGTCTGATGGCTGTTAGTGTTTGAAAGGGAATGATGCTCATTCAAGGGAAAGGAGTAATGACTTGTTCCAGGGGCGGTGTTGACTTCAAGAGCTTACAGTCGCAGTCAGATTCAGAGCGGAGCTGCCTCATTTCCATATTTCAGCTCTTGCTCTTTGTTTTAGCGTTAATTAGAGTCATAGAATGATACGGCGTAGAAACAGGCCCTTCGGCCCAACTTGTCCACTCCAACCAACATGCCCCATCTACACTAGTCCCACCTGGCTGTGTTTGGCCCATATCCCACTCGACCTGTTCTATCCGTGTACCTGTCTAAATGTTGCTTAAGCATTTGCAATAGTCCCTGCCTCCTCCGGGCAGCTCGTTCCATACACCCAGCACCCTTTGTGTCAAATCATTACCAAATTATGTGAGATTGCATTCACTGGCAGGAGGAGTAGTAACTGAAAGACCAAACGTTCAAACAACATGGGATCCGGTCTATAATAATCGATTCCACAATTTTGCATAGATACCTGATGCATTTCTCCTTCCCTCTCTCATCCCGAATGACAGGGATGTGTTGGTACAATTAAATCCAAGGCCACCATCGTACAATCTACAGAAGGTTAAAACCAATGGAAGCAGCATCTCTAGAGAGAACTAGAGCGATGCTGGCTCGAAGGGCCGAATGGCCTACTCCTGCACCTATTGTCTATAACTCTTTGAATTCCCAGGACATAGGCCGTCAAACCCAGTAGAAATATTGAGTTTTAATGCCATTCGTTACTTTGTTACAAATTCTAATTTCTTAAAGTTCCTCACTCTGATTAGATCCTCGATTCCCTACTTGTTCTGAGATGTTTTTGTGTTTGCTCCCGTGTCGACAGGTACGAAGCATGTATTTAATTTTCTACCAATTTTGTCTTCCCCTTATAATTTTCTTGTCTTTGCCTGCAAGGGAGCCACAGTTACTGTTGCTAATTTCTGCAACGTTACATACCTCGAGAGGCTTTTACAGTCTTTGTTTCATCTCTCGGCGCTTATTTTACATTTAACTTTTTTTTGTCAGCCAAATGTTACATATATTTCAGGATGGATCCTGGGTCTCTGGTGCTGTGAAGCCGCAGCTCTGCCAGTTGCATCACAATGCTGTGTTCTGGACTCCTTTACACTGGGAATAACACTGTGACCATTCACCTTGCCGATGCCTCTTGCGGTGCTATCTACACGCTGCACAATATTCCTGGTGTAACCTGTCATTGTCGTACTGTGGGACCTTGCTGTGCACCAATTGCTCCTCTCACTTCCCACTTGAGTAAAATGCCTCATTGGCAGTTCGTACCTTGCAATGACAAACGACTCCATTGAAAAGTGTGACTCTAGTTATTCCTCGAAGCTCAATAGTCAAGAGACTAGAGAGTTTTGTTGTCATATAGTCCTAGAGGGCGGAATGGTACCATTTGGCACCGTCGTTTTGGTGATAAATATTAGCCGATCTTTTGCCATTTTAATATATTTACTCCAAAAAGAACAGTATCTTGCTCGAAACATAAAGTATCGCTTTTATACACAGCGTGTGTGTATACAAGTGATAGGAAGCTCTCACTCCCATTCTACTGGGGAAACTGCAGAGACCGACAACTTTTACCAAACTGCAGGCTTCACTCAAAACTCTTCGAAACTGACTGACCTCACTCACCACACCAAGCAAATGTCAGAAATGCAACAGCTGTTTCGGCATTAACTATGTGCGGCGCCAAAACGGAGGCGTCGAAAAGTACCCGACCCCCTAGAGAGTCATTGAGTCATTCAGCGTAGAAACAGGCCCTTCATCCTAACTATCCCACACCGACCAACATGCCTCATCTACACTAGTCCCACCTGCCTGCATTTGGCCCATATCCCTCTAAACCTGTCCTATTCATGTACTGTCTAAATATTTCTTCGTTGTGATAGTTCCTGCTTCTCAACTATCTCCTCTTGCAGCTCGCTCCTAACACCCACCACCATTTATGTAAAACAAAACTCCTCAGGTTCCTATTAAATCTTTCCCCCTTCACCTTCTGGTTCTTGATTCCCCCACTTGGGAATACTTGTCATATATGGAACAATGAAACTCTAACTTGTAGCGGTACAGTAGGTTTATTGACAACCCAACAGCTCCATTCGACAGCATGAACCCAAGTGGCATCAATCGCCATTGCATCTAGGCTGTGCCCCTTTGGGAGTTTCTACGTAGCATGGAGCACCACATGACTGTACCAAGTGGTGGCTTCACCCAAGTGCTCTGCTTCCTGCACCTCATTGAAACAGTGTCTTTCACTTCAGCTTCTGATGGAAAGCTGCGTTCATCAATACAGAAGTGATCCAGCTGAACTGTCACCACAAGACATTATGCCAACAGCCTCTTGACAAAACCACGCACAACCACCTTTAGAATGACCCTGTTTCATTCCTGGCTTTGCTGCATTTTCCAAGAGCAGCTGCAGTCCCTCTATTCTTTTTATTTTCTTTCCATTTTCTAAAACTCGGTATTACCTCCCCCTCAGCCAACAATGGACCATTGTGGGCTCCACTTTTCCTTGATTATCATTGTTGGCTTTGATCTGTCTTTTTGCATGCCTTGCATTAATTTGTTCTATGACCTTTTCACCCCAAAAAGTCATCTGTTCCTTTTCTCCAAGGATGCTACCTGACCCGTTGAGTTACTCCAACTTTTTGTATCTATCTTCGGTGTAAACCAGTATTTGCAGTCTCTTCCTACACATGGAATTTACTGTCAGTGTGTTGTGTAGGCAAGAGATGGAGGGAGAGGTTAGGTCAAAGGGAGGAAAGTCGAGTGTGGCTATGTTTTTTGTCACGTACCAATTAAGGTACAGTGATATGCGAATTACCACACAGCCATAGGGAAAAAAGCAACAAGACACACAACTACATAAAAGTTAACATAAACATTCACCACAGTGGATTCCCACATTCCTCACTGTGATGGAAGGCAAAAAGCCCATTCATCTTCCTATTTATTCTCCCGCGGTCGGGGCAGTCGGACCATCCGCGTCGGGGCGGTCGAAGCTCCTGCGGCTTGGAGTTCCCGAAGTCGGCCTCTGACCAGAGACCGCGAGCTCTGAGATGTTAAGTCCGCAAGCACCATTGGAGCTCCGAGGTCGATCCCTGGCAAAGGGATCGCGGGCTCCGCGATGTTAAAATCCCGCAGGCTCTCAAAAGTCGGTCTCCAGCAGAGGCCGCCAACTCTCGATGTTAGGCTGCAGTGCGGACGGAGATACGATACGGAAAAAAATTGCATCTGTATGTATGTGTGTGTGTATATGTAGGGATATGGGGGAAAAGCAGGAACGGGGTACTGATTTTGGATGATCAGCCATGATCATATTGAATGGCAGTGCTGGCTCAAAGGGCCAAATGGCCGACTCCTACACCTATTTTCTATGTTTCTATGTTTCTATTCCTCTCATCTTGGGCACCCTCAGCTTCGACCGTTCCTCCTCTGGATCCACTCCATAAATACTGCCGCCTCTTTCCTTTCTTCCTTTCCTCATCGAAGATCTTTTCAAAACCCAGTTCTTTCACCAAGTGCTCTAGTATCCGCTTATGAGTCTGGATGGATGGCATGGTGGCACAGCGGTAGAGTGGCTGCCTTACAGCGCGAGAGACCCAGGTTCGATCCTGACTACTGGCGCTGTCTGTACGGAAATCTTACCTTCTCCCCGTGACCACGTGGGTTTTCCCCGGGTGCTCCAAAGACGTACAGGTTTGTAGGCTAATTGGCTTTGGTAAAATTGTAAATTATCTCTAGTATGTAGGATGGTACCAGGTGTATGGGGGTCGCTGGTCGGCACAGACCTGGTGTTTCTGCACTTTGTCTGTGAATACACCTGCTGAGAAACTATTTTGTTCTTAAAAGAAAATGTCGGGATGGTGTGCTGTAAAATGAGTGGTTGTAATACCGAGGCTGGGAGCCTCAATGTAGCAGAGGTCAACCAGACCTGGAAAACTGTGTCCAAATCTGGACTGTAGGAAGAATGTTAAAATTGAAGAGAGTGTAGCAAGGGTTTGTAGCAAGGGAGCTCTGGGAATGCTGAAGTTGGTGAAACCCAGGCACTTCTCTTCAGAGCCAAGAAAAAAAATGATTGAGAGGTTCAAAAAGACGGCAAACAGTCCCCATCGGCCCAAACTCAATCCACAGGAGAACAGAGTAACTCCAGCAAAATAAAATGTTTGAAAAGCCATTCTAGTTCATATCACCACGTGACTATGTACAATATAAAGAGAATCCAGATCACTCACTCACACACAAATAAACTTTCAACATATAGTATATCCCTCTAACCCTATCCTATCCATGTACCTGTCTAAATGTGTGCGGGGATCGCTGGTCGGCACGGACCCGGTGGGCCGAAGGGCCTGTTTCTGCATTGTATCTCCAAACTAAATGTATCCTGCCCCTGTCCAAGATTATAGTTAAGACTTCTGGTGAAGGATCAGTCTCTGGGTTATGACTGCCCTGGAGTATAACTTCCTGATCAACGTCACTGCCTTTCTGATGCTGGTTTACAGGGAGACAAAATGACAGATGCTTGTAAAAAGCTTAAAAGCAGTCTCCCAGGGCCCTGTACTGAGGTACTGTCTCTGTGAGAACGAATCCCCGGGCAATGATCAGGCGGAAGAGAAGAAATGCTCGAACCTTGGGAGTTACAAAGATAAACAAGGGCAATGTTTTGATTGATGACATACAGTATGGCCTCTGCAACTATCGTTAGTCCCTGGCTGCTTCAGTTCTCCTGGCTCCCGTTCCCCTCACACTCCCAAAGGTCTGTGTCGTTTCACAATCTCAGCGTGTTTTGTCAGCAGTGTGGTGTGAATTTGGAAACAGCCGCCTTGGAGCCGGGCGGCGGTGAATTACAGAGATGCAGTGAAGAGGACAGTGGAAGAGAGGACATCAGTGGGAAGAAGGCAAGATGAGATCTATGTGAAACATAACCACCATCATGGATCAACTGGGCTGAATGGCCTGTCCCTGTGTTATAGGGACACTGGACGGCTGTGAATAGCTTTGTCACAGATTTTGTGAAAATGAACAATACAAAGTGCTGGAAACAATCAGAGGGTTTTAGGCAGCATCTCTGAAGATCAGGGATTGGTGACGTTTGTGGTCGGGACCCTTATTCTGATTTTAGTGTGGTTACTTCCACCTTGAGATCCTAAATCCATGGCTGGTTGAGTTCAGTACAGGGTGCTGACCCGGTCCGTCTTCCCACCTGCGGAGTGGCATTACCGCCCGGATGGTCCCTGTGGCTCTACCTTGCTCTGCACATACACCTGGACCTTGCTCTGCACCAAACCACAGCCGCTGCCGTGACATTTACTGTGACCTTTGTCTCACTGGTTACACTTTGCTGATTGCACTTTGACTTAATCTGGCGTCAGACTTGAAATGAAACTTCTTTTAAAATCAAATTCTGAGAAAGATCTGAGCTTTCCGCAAGTGTTACACATAGTGAGAGTGAAGAGGAGGCAGCTGCCAGCCCAGCCCCGTGGCCTTCTCATTTCCCCTTTGCTTCACATTTCATGATGTGTTTTTTAAACAGGACTGCTGACTGATATGGTGCAATATTTATCCCTTCCCTACTGTTTTATTTATCTTCTGCTTATTTTTTTAAAGTGTTGGGTATTGTTCATGGTGATTGGTGGGTCAAATGGGAACAAACCTGCTTAGACGGAGCACCACCACATTCCCTTCCCTCCACACACACACTCTCTCTCGCAATCACACACTCACACTCACACTCAATCACACTCCCACTCACACTCTCGCACTCACACACTCACACTCAATCACACTCCCACTCACACTCTCTCACTCCCACTCACACACTCACACTCTCTCACACACACTCACACTCTCTCACACACTCACTCACACGCACTCACACACTCACACACTCTCACACACACTCACACTCTCTCACACACACTCACACTCACTCACACTCACACTCACACTCTCTCACACACACTCACACTCACACACACTCACACTCACACTCACTCACACACACACACACACTCACACACCCTCTCACATTCTCACGCTCCCATGGTGAGGGTGACACGGTTATTATCACTGCTGGCTCACAATGTTACAGAGGGGTAAGAGTGGGCAGCATCAGTGTCAGAGGTGGGGAGGCATGTGGGGTGAGGGGGTGGGGGGAGGGGGGAACTCAGGAGCTTAGACATGGACCAGATGGTTTAATCACCATCAAATGGGGCAAATTCTTTGTGTGTGAGTGAGTGTGTATTGTACGTCTATGTATGTGCCTCTGTGTGTATTGTATGTGTATGTGTCTGTGTATTGTTTGTGCCTGTGTGTGCGTATTGTATGTGTATGTCTGTCTCGGTATGTGTTTGGCTATGTATGTGTATGTCTGTCTCGGAGGTTACACAAAAAAGCTGGAGAAACTCAGCGGGTGCAGCAGCATCTATGGAGCGAAGGAAATAGGCAACGTTTCGGGCCGAAACCCTTCATGTCTGTCTCGGTATGTGTTTGGCTATGTGTGTGTATGTGTCTGTGTGTGTATTAGTTTATTATCATTGCTTGCATCGAGGTACAGTGAAAAACATTGTTTTGTACATGTGAATATGCGTATGTGTGTGGATTTATGTACACATGTGCCTGTATGTGTGTGATATGTATGCGTGTCTGTGTATGCATGTGTGTAATGTGTGTGCAGGTGTGTGTGTCTGTACAATGAATAAATCTGTGCAGCTGGACCTGGCTCCTGGCTTTGACCTCCATGCCACTGCACCAGGCCTCGCTCGGTCAGGCCGGTGTAAGGGCTGGCAGGCAGGCACCAGTCACGCCACTTGCAAAGAATCCCCACCCTGGGTCTCTCACAGCACTGAAGCAGTGGGTGCATCAACCACAAACCCTACAGATGGCACAAGAAAGAAACGGGATTGGCATAGTCTTTACTTGTGTTGCTTGAGGCATAAGTACTGGTTGTGGGCACCAGGGAGGAGTGTCCTGCTGTTTAAAGCAGTGACACAGAGTCCCGATAGGAACGTGTGTCAGAGAAGGAGAAGCTCACACAGCCCTAGATCTGACTGTCTGGTTAAATACACCATGGCTGGGCTTGCCGTGCTCTCTCTGAGTAGAAAGGTTCCCACCCGAAACGTCACCTATTCCTTTTCTCTAGAGATGCTGCCTAATGCCCCTGTCCCACCGTGCGGTTCTCGGTGGTTGCCGGAGGTTGCAGGTAGTGGAAGCAGGTAGGGAGACTGACAAAAACCTCCGGGAACCGCACGGAAACCTTGGGTGGGGCGCAAAGTCTCCAGAGGTTTCCGTTCAGGTTTCCTAAGTGGGACAGGGGCATTAACTCACTGAGTTACTCCAGCATTTTGTGCCTCTCTTCAGTTGGAAGACGGGTTCTGACCTGAAATGACACGTTTTCACCTATTCTTTTACTCCAGAGATGCTGCCTGACCCACTCAGTGACTCCAGCATTTTGTTGCCTTATCTTGCTCTCTCTGGTCCCCTGGTTCTGAGCTAAGAGCGGCTTGCAACAGCTGAGCACTGCGCCCTGGGATCTTCTGATCCAGAGGTACCGCAGCCCTGCTTTACCTGGGAAAGATGCAGGCGGGAGCTGAGGGAACATCTCGCGAGCCAGCAGCACAGGGCGATCCGCACTGCAGCACAACCGAGGCTGTGTGGCCCGCGGACTCAAACCCACAGCCGAGGCCAGTGAGTCAGGGAGACACAGTGGGCACCGACTGACCCTGCAGAGACCAACGTCTGTCAGGTGCCTCTGTTAGGGCAACCATTCACTTCATCCATCCCAGAGGACCGCCGAGCACTTAAATAATATTCACCAGCAAACTGAACTAGGTAGATTTGTCTGGGGAACACTGGGTGCTTTACCTGCTGCCTTCTTGTAAAATTAATGCTGCCATTGACCTATAAATTTTATTAATAGCTAACACCAGGGGAAAATGTAAGAGTGTGATAAACAGCCAATCTGCACTGCTTCTCAGCCGTGGCCTGCGAGCTTTCCTTATATGCTAATCATTTCTAATGCCAAGTGATTTTATAATTGGGTCCTTCTCATTACCATTCAGTACCCTGTAGAACCAATTAGTAACTGGCTTTTTGACCTCCAGTTGCCATAGTAAGGAGAAACTAAAGACTTAAATTGGAAAGAGATGCTCGGAACCAGAGAGGACAGGCTTAAATCTGCTCAGCTGCTGATTAATAATGCTGTCAGTGTCGTCACTTGTACTAAGCAGAATGCATGTTAACTCTGATTTCTCTTTCATACTTCCCATTAATCTTTGATGATAGCTCAGTCACCAGCCTTCCTCTTATCCTGCCAGATAAATGTATGGACAAGGGGATAATGAGATCGCAGAAGCACGCGCGTACAACCCCATGACCTCCGACCCTCTGTCGGAGAGGAGCCCTTGTGGGAGGGGGGGGGGGGGCAATCTAATTGGTGGGTGTGGTGAGAATGTTCTAGAAGCTGATGGATGGTGCAGACACTGGCATGCTTTGGGGTCAGTTGTTTGTTCTCTCTCTGTGATTGCTTCCACAGTAGGAGCTGTTGTGATTCGGCCTGTAATTATTCTGTAGCAGATGACTTATTAATATAGAATAGCTAACCTATTTCACCCGCAGTTAATAACTTTTTTTGTCTGCACACAATGATTATTAATATCTGACATGTTCGTGGTGGTTAAGTGGTAGCCAATTTCATATCAGCGTTGGGGGTTAAATCTACTTGCTGTTGATGAAGGTGACTGAAGGATATTGTGCTAAATGTCGTTGAAGCATTTAAGATGCACAGATGGTTTTTTAAATCCTTTATTTATGTCGATGAATTTTCATAACTGGACACGTAGGACCTCAATATTCATTAGTCAGGGTCTCAGCAGCCCTGTTTTGTTATTTAAGGATTGTATAAGTTCATAAGTTATAGGAAGTTCATAAGGAATAGGCCATTCGGCCCATCAAGTCTACTCTGCCATTCAATCCAGCCATGACTATGTCTGCTAACCTTTGGAACTGTTCCATGGCCAGCTTGGCTGGAGAAGGTTCTTGACCTGAAACGTCACCTATACATACATTTCTGACCCGTTGAGTTACTCCAGCATTTTGTGTCGACATTTGGTGGACAGATGCAGCCTAATTTATTGTCTCTTCTGAAAGGTGATGTCTCTCTGGCAGTGTGGCTCCCCCTCAATGCTGCGCTGGGTGTGTGGTTGGACTTTTTTTTTTTAAATCTTATTTATATAGCACATTTTTAGTCAACTTGCATTGACCCCAAAGTGCTTCACATAATTACATTACATTTACACACAGGCAAAGGTGGGTGAAGTGTCTTGCCCCAAGGACACAACAACAGTATGCACTCCAAGCGGGATTCGAACCGGCTACCTTCCGGTCGCCAGCCGAACACTTAGCCCATTGCGCCATCTGTCGTCCCACTTTGGAGAGGGAATCCGGACCCTCCAAACCTCAGACCAACGTGTGCTCCCAAATACTTCACAAAAGGGAAAGCCACTGGTGTGATTGTAAAATGGACGGCCTATTTGCTGTTGCTGGTAAAAGTCTGACATAATTCCTTTCACCGTGTAAATAAGGTCACCAACCCAGTTCCTGGAGCAACAAACAAAACTGCTGGAGGAAGTCCGTGGGACGGGCAGCATCTGTGGAGGGAAATGGGCAGTTGATGTTTCGGGTCGGGACCCTTTAACTGGGCTGAAATAGTAGTGGGGAGGTAACCAGTATGAAAAGGACAATGGGAGGGGTGGGCACTGACTGTATCTCCCCCCCCCCCCCCCCCATCCCCCCCCCCCCCCCCCCCCCCCCCCCCACTGGCTATCTCCCCACCACTCTTTAGGTTGTAACTCGAGACATCATAAATTCATGGCAGAATTAGGCCATTCGGTCCATCTACTCCGCCATTCAAGCATGGCTCAACTATCTTTCCCACAGCCCCATTCTCCTGCCTTCTCCCTGTAACCCCTGACACCCGTACTAATCAAAAATCTATCTCTGCCTTAAAAATATCCATTGACTTGGCCTCCACAGCCTTCTGTGGCAATGAATTCCACGGATTCACCACCCGATGACTAGAGATACACTGTCCGTTTCCCTCCACGGATGCTGCCTACGCTAATTTCCTCCAGCATTTGGATGTTAACATAGATATTCGATAGAACTGATTAGAATCCAGGCAAAGCAGTATTTGTTGTCTTCGAGCATGGTGGTGGGTTGACTTTGGTTGGTGGGTCTGGAGCTTAGGGTGTGATGCTTGGGCATGGTTGATGAGAGAGGGGCAAATGATATGAGAGGTCAGAATTCGAGGAGCGCAGAGATGTCTGACTGTAAGCCGGAGAAAATTTCAGATTGAGGGAGTGGGGGACTCATAAAGAACTTGGAAATATTAAGAATCATAAAATTGAAGAGTCCCGCATACTGGTTGGTGGTTTAATTCATCCCCAAATTATCCCCAGTGGCTGGTGGGAGAATCAGAATGGAGTTGATCAACATGTAGGGAAAATAAAGGGGGAACGGGATTGATGGGATTGCTCTGGGAGTTAGCATAGACTCAATGGGCTGAATGGCCTCCTTCATGAGAAAATATCTAATGTGTAAATGACCTGTAGAAATGGAGGGCATTGCTTGAGCTAAGCAGATAACAATACAGGCTGTTATTCTCTTTTCCTTCTTGCATCCTAGTCTGACCTGAACAAATGTGCCTTAGCAACTAAACATCAGACTTGTGCTTCAGACCCAGAGTATATTAGGAAGAGTACTTCATCTGGCTTTGTACAAAGTACTCTGTCTAGGGATTAGTGTGAAAGCGACATAAAACTGGTTTAATTTGTCTTCACAAAGTATTATTTCTCCTGTGGATTGAGCTTGTAAGTGCGATTATAGGGAGGCTATAGCGTGATCATTCAACTGCTCTGATCGTTTTCAATAGAACCATTTTCTTCTCTCGTAACAGATGTATGTTTCTTGAGATTGCTTTCGCTTTAATGTTTTTTTTTATTTATCCGCTTCCTCGGGATGCGACCGTCATTGGCGAGGCCAGCATTTATAGCCCGACTGTCACTGGTTCTGAACTCTCTTGTTACGATGAAATTGGCGATTGTGTGAATCTATAATGAAGTTGATTTCTCAAATGTGCTGATTGAGGTTGGGATAACTGATCGACCTTAAACCTTAGATAGACACAAATTTGGTTTCTCCAGTGTTTTGTGTCAATCTTTAGTTTACTCAGGCTTTTTGTGTCTATCTTCAGTTTAAATCAGCATCTGCAATTCCTTCCTACACAACCTTCAACATTAACTCTTGATTATTTCTCCCCATGGATGCCGCCTGAACTGCTGAATATCTCCTGTATTCTCTGTTTTTATTTGAGGTTGGGAAAATTGTCATTGAGCATTGAATAGAAACATAGAAACAGAAATTAGGTGCAGGAGTAGGCCATTCGGCCATTCGAGCCTGCACCGCCATTCAATATGATCATGGCTGATTATCCAACTCAGTATCCCGTACCTGCCTTCTCTCCATACCCCCTGATCCCCTTAGCCACAAGGGCCACATCTTACTCCCTCTTGAATATAGCCAATGAACTGGCCTCAACTACCCTCTGTGGCAGAGAGTTCCAGAGATTCACCACTCTCTGTGTGAAAAAAGTTCTTCTCATCTCGGTTTTAAAGGATTTCCCCCTTATCCTTAAGCTGTGACCCCTTGTCCTGCACTTCCCTAGCATCGGGAACAATCTTCCTGCATCTAGCCTGTCCAACCCCTTAAGAATTTTGTAAGTTTCTATAAGATCCCCTCTCAATCTCCTAAATTCTAGAGAGTATAAACCAAGTCTATCCAGTCTTTCTTCATAAGACAGTCCTGACATCCCAGGAATGCTTCTGGCCATCATACTTGCAAGTGATTACCCATTGCTAGATCCATAGGAAGAGGCCATTCAGCCCATCCAATTTCTCCTATTCAGTGAGATGAAACTGACTTTTTACAGTTCCTTGCTTTATCTGCATTGTGTTCAGTGATCTAACTAAAGTAGTCTGTAAAGTGGCACGGTGGTGCAGAGGTAGTTGCTGCCTTACAGCGCCAGAGACACGGGTTTGATCCTGACCTACGGATCCTACTGTACGGAGTTTGTCCGTTCTCCCTGCGACCACATGGGTTCTCTCCGGGTGCTCTGGTTTCCTCCCACACTCCAAAGACGTACAGGTGTGTAGATGAATTGGCTTTGGTAAAATTGTATGCAGTTTGTACATTCTCCCTGTGACTGCGTGGATTTTCTCCACGAGAATTTCTCCACACCGGCCGGCAATCCCCTCTGACACCTGTTCCTTTTCAAGAATCTATCTCTCTCTGCTTTAAAATCTCCACTGACTTGGCCTCCACAGCCTTCTGTGGTAAATAATTCCACAGATTCACCACCCTCTAAGTAAAGACTCTCTTTTGTGTGGATCTAACTATTGAGCATTCCCAGTCCGTGTGAGCAGCCCCCAGGTTGTCGTTGCCTCTCATCGGGAGACAATGTACTGGTTCTCAACCAGTGGGGAGCAAGCACTGGATGGCAAGAGGGCTGAGGAGACGGTGTGTCAATGGCCCTTGCTGTGTGCTCTGCCCAGCTCACCCCCAGCTCACAGCTCACCCCCAGCTCACCCCAGCAATGCCCAGCGCTGCCCAGCTCTGCCGAGCACTGCCCAGCTCTCCCCAGCTCTGCCCAGCTCACCCCCAGCTCACCCCAGCTCACCCCAGCTCTGCCCAGCTCTGCCCAGCTCTGCCCAGCTCACCCCAGCTCACCCCAGCTCACCCCAGCTCACCCCACTCACCCCAGCTCACCCCAGCTCACCCAGCTCACCCCACTGCAGCTCTGCCCAGCTCTGCCCAGCTCTGCCCAGCTCTGCCCAGCTCTGCCCCAGCTCACCCCCAACTCACCCCAGCTCACCCCAGCTCACCGAGACACGATGTTCCCTGTCCGACCATCAAATCAATTTAATTTTTGAGTTTAGAGATACAATGTAGAAACAGGCCCTGCGGCCAATTGAGCCCATGCTGACCATCGATCGCCCATACACCAGTCCTATGTCATCCCCGTTTCACGTCCCACACCCTGGAGGCAATTTACAGAGGCCAATTAATCTACAAACCTGCACATCTTCGGAGTGTGGGAGGAAACTTGAGCACCCGCAGAAAATCCATCCACTTGGTCATAGGGAGAACATACAAACTCTGTACAGACAGCACCCAAAGTCAGGATCGAACCCTGGTCTCAGGCGCTGTGAGGAAGCAGCCTTACCGCTGCGCCACCGTGCCGCACCATGAACTTGTGAATCAGAAGCAGGAATAGGGCCACTCGTCCTTTCAAGCTAATTACATTTGACAAGATCATGGCTGATCGGATTGGAATCTTGGCTTTGTATTTCTGTTTAGGATTAGATGCCGGTTGATTAGTGTGACACAGTGAAAACCTTTGGTTTGCAGCCAATCCAAACAGATCTGATGTACCATATATAGATACAATCAAGCTGGGAAGAGTTCAGAGAAGATTTATGAGAATGTTGCCAAGACTAGAGGGAAAGGTTGAGTAGGCTGGGACTCTATTTCTTGGAGCGCAGGAGGATGAGGGGTGATCTTATCAAGGTGTATAAGGTCATGAGAGGAATAGACTGGGTAGATGCACAGTGCACAGAGTTTCTTGCCTAGAGTAGGTGAATTGGAGACCAGAGCACATAGGTTTAAGTTGAAGAGCAGGGGTCGCGAAATGTTTTTGAAATTGGGGTGGGGGGGCTTTGCGATGACTGATCACCGGCCTCGGGGGCAGGGAAACACAATTATTATGTTTCGTTGTTGCTTGACCTCCAAAAACTGGGGGATAATACAGGCCGTCCCCCCAACTCAAAAAGTGGGGGGATATATCTCCCACCTCCCCTCCTCTCTCTCTCTCTCTCCCTCCCTCCCTCTCCGGACCAGCTCTCTCTCTCTCTCTCTCTCGGGACCGACTCACCCTCCACTCGGTGGCTAATCACAGCGCTTCGTTCACTGCCCCGTATCTCGACTGTGAACGGCGCTGTGATTGAGCGGGCCGTTGCGCGGAGGGGAGGGAGGGTTTTCGGGGGGCAGTCGGTTTCCGCCGCGGCTGGTCGTGGTTTTGCCGCGCTCACTGCGCGCTTGTTCTGAGATTCTGGATGTGGGAGGTCGTCAGAAGAAGAGAAAAATACGCCTGCGGGCCGGATCATCTCGGGTTACGAAGCGTGTCTCGCCCAAAAAGTGGAGGGGCTGCAGCCCCCCCCCCCCCCCCCCCCCCCCCCCCCCCCCCCCTCCGGTTCCGTGGCCCATGAAGGGGGAACGATTCAATAGGAATCTGAGGGATAACCTTTTCACACAAAGGCTGGTGGGTGTATGGAACATGCTGCCAGAGGAGGTAGTTGAGGCAGGGACTCTCCCCCAACATTTAAGACACAGTTAGACAGGATAGGACTGGTTTGGATGGTTATGGGTCATATGTGGCCAGGTGGGACCAGTGTAGCTGGGACCTGTTGGCCAGCGGGGGCAAGTTGGGCTGAAGGGCCCATTTTCACTCTGTCAAAGTCGGGTACAATACTCAAGCCTACCAGGATAACCGGTCACCCACTTGCCTATCAATAGTTTATCATCTTCTGCCTTAAAAATATTCAAAGATGCTGCTTTCTCCGCCCTGGAAGAAGGGAGTTCGACAGATTCGTAAGCCTGGGAGAAAAGTCGTTGCCACATCCATAATCTCAGATAGGTGATTCTTTGTTTTTAAATAGTGACTCCTTGTTCCTGACCCTCCCACGAGAGGAAGCACCCCCTCCTCTCGTACTCCTCAGCATCTTATAAATTTCAATCAGAAACAATGAGATGTAGATCATTGTCCAAGATGACATGAAAGAAACTGAAGTCTTCCATAAATTAGGAACAGAAAACGCAGCTCTGACTTCATCCACCTTAGACTGAAATGGTTCTTTGATGAGCAGTTTTTTTTTTTTTTTTAGTTTGATTTTTTAAAATCATACAGTTTGCAAGCCCTCCCTTTCACATAACATATATTCATTGTGTCCAAAGGCTTGCCCTTACACACCCTTCCCTTGTGGCCCCTCCAAAGCAGCAAATTAAAATGGAAAAGAAGCATCCACTCTCCCCGGCCCCTTGTAGATCATCCACTTGACCTAGTTGGTTCATGCAGTCACCTCTGTGTATGTTGTTTGCACTTTCAGCTAATTTGTAATGGATTACACCACTAACTGCCTCGGCCATTTGACTGTGAGCTGCTGAATAACTAGATTCTTTCGGCACTCACCGAACACCCTGCAACAGATTATTGAAGACCTTGAAGGAATTATGTGTTGGAGGTTTTCCAATAGAACTCTGTGGCAGTTTTTGATGCTTGCTGTGTCAGCAACAATCTTGCATTTCTTTCAAACTCTGCTTGGAAGCTAAAGGGGCTGTCCCACTTGGGCGACCTAATTGGCAAGTTTAGAAGAGTTTAGGAGAGTTTGAAAAAAATGTCTTGTTGAAGACCTCCTTTGACTATGTAGAAAACCTCCTTCGACTATGTTGAAGACCAGCTTCGACTAGCTTCGGGAAAATTGGACACCGAATAGTGGAGAATGAAGACGACCTCCTTCGATCTCCTTTGACCTCCCTTCGACTATGATGAAGACTATCTACGACTCCCTTTGACTACCCTCAATCACCTACGACTAACATGCCGACCTACTACGACTAAACCTACGAGTAAAAAAAGTATCGATTTTTTCCATGGCGACCTTTTTGTACTCATGGGCATTTTTCAACATGTTGAAAAATCCACCGCGACCTAGCTGAGGCCTCGAGTACGCGGAGACCACTCTCGAGCATGAAGAAGAGTTACAAAGACCTCCTACGACCTCGTGTCGACCATGCTGCGAGTATGAGTCGCGGGCAAACGCGCCAGAACTCGCCCAAGTGGGACAGCCCATTAACAATAGGCTTTTAACCACCTCCAAACGACTCCCACGAGGTGTATTGAACTCAGCAGCAGTCTGTGTTTCTGTAGATGATGCCGCTGATGTTCCAGGGCATCCCAGAGGAGACTTGACTCAAGCAACGAGTCATCAGGATGGGAGAGATTAAAAGAGGGTCCTAAAGGAGCAAGGGGGTGGCACGGTAGAGTTGCTACCTCACAGCGCCAGAGACCCGGGTTCAGTCCTGACTACGGGTGCTGTCTCTGTGGAGTTTGTACGTTCTCCCCGTGACCGTGCGTTTTCCATGGGTGCTCCGGTTTCCTCCCACTCTCCAAAAACGTACAGGTTTGTAGGTTAATTGGAAATTGTCCCTAGTGTGTAGGATAGTGATAGTGTACGGGGATCGCTGGCCGGTGAGGGCTTGCTGGGCCGAGGGGTCTGTTTCAGCGCTGTATCTCTAAACTAGGGGCTCGGGGAAGTAATCCGGAGCAGATTGTACAGGGTGTGGAGTATAACTGTGATCAGAGAGAGAAGTTGATGGCCAGTCACCATCAGCACCAAATCTGATTCGTGTTTCAATGGACTGGGGAAACTCAGCCAGTGCAACAGGCAGGGGTCTAACTGAAGGATTTACCAATGTAAAGGAAGACATGATTGAAACCTTTGATTGGGATTCAATGACCCCTCTGTAAACAACCATTTGGATTGAACAAGTGCAGCTGTAAAAACACTCCCGTAGAACCAGCATGACGTAACCCTCCCGACTGGCTCCACATCACCAGCAGGATCTTGGTACAGGCTGTCGACTAAACCCACTGCAACAATTCAACAATTCACCACCTCTCTGACAACATCTCCCACAGCCACAGCCTCTATCGCTTAGCAGGGCCAGGGCAGCAGTTGCCTGAGAACTTCTAACCCCCTTATCCAAACCATGCAGCCTGAAAGTATACTTGGTGCAGTGGTCACAGTGGTGCAGCAGTCACGGGGAGAACGTGCAAACTCTGCACAGACAGCACCCGTAGTCATGATTAAACCTGGGTCTCTGGTGCTGTATGGCAGCAATTCGTGCCGCCCAGGGATTTCAGGATTTGTGGATGTTTGATCGTGTGGCATGAGCAGCTGATTTCTACAGGTATTTCTGGCTTCACTGCAGGAAGGTCGGGGGCCCTGCACTTCAGTAACTCCGGACAATAGACAATAGGTGCAGGAGTAGGCCATTCGGCCCTTCGAGCCAGCACCGCCATTCAATGTGATCATGGCTGATCATCCCCAATCAGTACCCCGTTCCTGCCTTCTCCCCACATCCCCTGACTCCGCTGTCTTTAACAGCCCTATCTAGCTCTCTCTTGAAAGTATCCAGAGAACCTGCCTCCACCGCCCTCTGAGGCAGAGAATTCCACAGACTCACCACTCTCTGAGATCATGGTCTTAGCCAAGTGAAGCTCCAAAAATCAAGGGGATAGGATGGAACGAGTAGCAAGAACAATTCGCAGGAGAGGGAGAGGGAGAAACTTCAGCTGCATTTCTATAGTGCCTTTCACATCCCCTTTGGGATGTCCCAAAAATCCTTCACAGCGGTTTTTGGATGTTAATCACAGTTGTAATTTGGAAACATCAAACTCTTGTAGCCTTGATAATGGACAAATAATCTATGTTTAATGATGTTGCCCAGGCATAAATATCAACAAAGACAATGTTTTAATGCTGGATCTCCTTAACTCTTCAACATAGTGCTGCACTGTCTTGTATACCCTGTGCGTGTAGACAGGGCCTAGTATCACATTAGGCAAGAAATGTTTTAACAGCTCAGGCTTGGCTCTTACAATAATTGCACGGGATCCCAAACAAGATTATATCATGCTGTTCAAATGCTGTTCCGTGCTGTATTATGAATTTTCACAATGAAATGTCAACACTGTTAGCACAGAGCTAGATTTTATTGAAACAATTCTGCTTGTATAATTACGTGGGGCAGCACTTGGTCCTCAGTTGTGGTGGATTATGCCGATAGTGCTCCACTTTAGTCAAATGTTAATGCAGCTGTGCTCCAGATGTTGTCTACATGTGCCCCTGACAGTGCAGCACTCACTCCCTAGGCAGGGTAAGGGAGGGCCAACCAACACATTTCACACGTAAGTTTTTGATTCCACTTGCAAACAAATGACAACTCACAGGGTTTGCATGAAGGTGAAATTGGTAGGTAACATTTGGATAGACACAAACATGTGGAGTAACTCAGCCGGCAGGCAGCATCTCTGGAGAGAGGGAATGGGAACACTTGGTTTTACTACATAACAATCTGTGAGTAGAACAACACCTCACCAAAATCCTTTTTTTTAATTTGTAGCTGCTAATAATTTCATAAGTTACTGAGGTACCGTCGAGCCAAAGTCAGAAATCTCCCAAGCGGTCTTGCAATGAAACCACCAGGAACTTAAAGAACATTGTGTGGGAAGGACCTGCAGATGCTGGATTATGGTGGACACAAATTGCTAGACTAACTCAGTGGGACAGGACAGTATCTCTGGAGAAAAGCAACGGGCAATGCCTGAAACAACACCCATTCCCTCTCTCCAGAGATGCTGCCTGTCCCGCTGTGTTACTCCAGCATTTTGTGTCTATTGTAAGAAACGTTTTAACAATGACATGGATCGGATAAGTTTCGAGAGATATGGGCCAAACGCAGGCAGGTGGGACTGGTATAGATGGAATGTTCAAAAATGAACTGCAGATGTTGGGCCTGAAATGGAGTCTGAAGAAGGGTTTTGGCCCGAAACGTTGCCTATTTCCTCCGCTCCATAGATGCTGCCGCACCCGCTGAGTTTCTCCAACATTTTTGTCTACTAGTGTAAACGGGGCATGTTGGCCACTATTGGCAAGTTGGGCCGTAGGGCCTGTTTCCACACTGCATGGCTATCTCATTGACCTAGGACAGTGGGCTTGGAAGGTGTGTCTGGAAACTGGTATTTTCCGTGTGCTTCTAATCAGTTCAAATTTATTTTTATCTCTTCTTAATTAGCTGATTAATTGTGTTTTTGTTGGTTGCTGTGCTTAATATCAGGCGCACAGCTGCATTAACACTGTTTGACTAAAGTGGAGCACTATCTGCACAACTGAGGACCACGTGCTGCCCAACGTAATTATACAAGCAGAATTGTTTCAATAAAATCTTGCTCTGGGCTGACAGTGTTGACATTTCATTGTGAAAATTCATAATACAGCACGGAACAGCATTTGAACAGCATGATATAATCTTGTTTGGGATCCCGTGCAATTATTGTAAGAGCCAAGCCTGAGCTGTTAAAACATTTCTTGCCTAATGTGATACTGGTGTAATTTATTCTGTCATCATTCCTGCTCTCTTCACAGGCTCCGAAAGGCAGCGTATATTCCATTTTGTGTTCAAGGTGTGCATTACAGATGAGGTTTAGGAACTGCTCCTCCTCTCGTCAGCCCCCATCCGCAAGTTCTCTTCATATTTCAAGATGCGTCTTAAGTCCGAGCCCTTTGCCCGAGTGGGTGGGCGACTGGGGTGATAATCTAAAGGCCTGAACTAAAGATCATGGTTCACATCCCATCCCGGCCGCTGAGGAATTTAAATTCTGTCAACTAATTAACTCCAGTGGTGCCTCACAGCACCAGGGACCCAGATTTAATCCTGACCTCGGTCACTGTCTCTGTGGAGTTTGCACGTTCTTCCTGTGAGCTTGCGGCTTTCCTCTGGGTGAGCCAGCTTCCTCCCACATCCCAAAGATGTACCTGTTCAGAGGTTAATTGACCCGAGTTGCAGGAGAGAGGTAGAAAATGGAATGGTTTGATGAGAATGTGGGTGGAATAGAAAATACGGTTGGTGTCGGGCGCGTGTAAATTGGTGGTTGGTGGCTGGCACGGACCCTGTGGGCCAAATGGCCTCTTTCTGTGTAGTGTCTGTACATTTGTGTCAGGAATTCTCCTCTCAAGAATAAAAATACATCTTTTTCACTTTACAGGGGGAATTCTGTTGGCTCATTCTCCCCCCCCCCCTCCCCCCCCCCCTCCCCCCCCCCCCCCAATTTTAGTAACCATTTGTAACCAAAAATATGGGAAGAAGCTGAATTGGAACACAATAATTTTGTTTCAAATGTGATTGAGTTTTAGTTTAGAGATACATGCAGCATGGATAAAGGCCCTTCAGCCCATCAAGTCCACGCCGACCATCACACTAGTTCTATGTTACATCTTCGCATCCACTCCCTGCACACTCGGGCCAATTAACCCAAAGACAGACACAAAAACGTTGGAGTAACTCAGCGGGACGGACAGCATTTCTGGAGAGAAGGGATGGGTGACGTTTTGGGTCGAGACCCTTCCTCAGTCCTACAAACCCGCGAGTCTTTGGAGTGTAACCAGCGCACCCAGAGGAAACCCACGTGGTCACTCCGTATAGACGGCACCCGAGGTCAGGATCGAACCCGGGTCTCGGGCTCTGTGAGGCTGCAGCTCTAACTGTTGCTCCACTGCTGATTCCACTGATAGCTTGTGATTGTTCACAAAACCCTGCCCTCCGTCGTTGCTGCCAACATCACATTGTGGGGGACGCCCACAGGAGGGAGGTCAGTCTGTTTACACAGTGCAGGGTGGTGTGATGTGGCCAGCCTGCTCTGTGTTACCCTTGCATTGGTGGTGGCAGCACCAGAGACTGCAGATGATGCAATCTGGAGCAACAAACAATCTGCTGGAGGAATGGAACAAAGAAGGGTCCCGACCCAAAATGCCTACTGTCCATTTCCCTCCATGGATGATGGCTGGAGTGGCCCATTGAGTTCCTCCAGCGCTTAGATTCATGCTCAAGATTCCAGCATCTGCAGTTCCTTGGTGGCTCCATTTTAAAGCCGGGGGAAGGGATGGAGCAGCATTTGTGGGGTGGGGGGAGAGTGGAGTTGCTGAGCGTCAGGATTAATATTTGGTACCCACCCAACCATTGGCAAGTATATGAGAGGCTGCAGGCCTCTGAGCCTCGATGAAACACCCCGCTGTGAAAGCCAACATCTTTGCTGTTTGGAAAGAACACCAAACTATTCATTGATCAGTCATTAAATGCGGAGTGTGAGCTGCGTGCAAATCCCTGGCTTGAGGGGTGATTGGGTTGTAACGATATTTAATTTGGTGTACTTTGCAAAGGCCGTCAACATCTAAGGCTGTGCTGTCTAATCTCTTTACAAAGGAATTAAAAGACCGACAGCATTAGAGATCTTCTCTCTCCTTCCCTCTCGTTCCCTGGCTGCTGGGTTTAAAAAAATATACATTTGATCTTCTCAAACTAATCCTCTGGAGGCAGGCTTGATAAGCACACTCCCACTCTCATTCATAAGCTGAAGGAACATCATTGAGGAGTTGCCAGCAACAGAAGTGTGCTGTGTTGTGATAAAGCAGCTTGCTTCTCAGCCTCCTGATTTCAAAGGACAATGGTGGGAGGGCGAAAACGCAGGCACATGTTTACACCCAGTCACCACCTCCTCTCGATTGTCACCTCCGGAAACATCCACTCTCCTCTCCCCTTGCCCGTGGCTGCTCACGGAGATTAATATTTCATAACAAAATCACGTCGGCTATTTGCTCAGAGAGGCTTGATAGCCAGACGTGTAATATTTCACCGTTGCATCATGTTTGCCTGCTCCAGTAATCGGCAGGCTTGATCACTGGTGCAATGTTTTATGAATTAATAAAAATGATTGTGGACGGTCTTGAGGGAGGAAGGGGAGGGGGTGGAATGACGGAGCCACCACGGACTGTGCAATTGGAGTGAGAGCCACGGGCTATTTTGTGTTTGCCTTGGATTTCAGATCTCTCTCTCTCTCTCTCTCTCTCTCTCTCTTTTCTCTCTCTCTCTCTTTCTCTCTCTCTCTCTCTCTCTCTCCCTCTCCGTCTCTGTCTCTGTCCCTGTCTCACTGTCTGTCTCTCTGTCCATCCCTCCCTCCCACCCTCCCTCCCTCTCTCTATCTATGCCTCTCTTTGTCTGTTTCTATCTCTATCCCGCTCTGTGCCTGTCTCCGTGTGTGTCTCTGTCTCTGTCTCTGTGTCTGTCTCTCTGCCTGTCTCTCTGTCTGTCTCTCTCTGGCTGTGTGTCTCTGGGCTCTGTGTCTCTCTCTGTCTCTCTCTCTCTCTCTCTCTATCTCTGTCTCTCATTCCCTCTCTCTATCTCTCTCATTCTCCCTCCCTCTCTCTCTCTCTCTCTCTCTGTCTCTCCCTCCCTCTCTCTCTCCCTCTCTCTCTCTCTCTCTCTCTCTCTCTCTCTCTCCTCTCTCTCCCTCCCCCTCCCCCCCCCCCTCCCCCCCTCCCCCCCCCTCTCCCCCCCCTCTCTCTCCCCTCTCTCTCTCTCCCTCTCCCCCTCCCCCTCTCCCTCTCTCCCTCCCCTCCCCCCCCCCCCCCCCCCCCCCTCTCTGCTCTCCCTCCATTTCTGGAAGCTCTAGTCTAAATGATTGTTCTGCGAATGAGATCTTTCCTGCTGTTTCGACAAAATAGGTGTGTGGGCACATCTCGCGTTGAAAGGACTGTGTACCTGCCACTGTGTACTAATACAACAGATCATCAGCCAATTTGTCATCCTTATCTTTAACCTGGCTTTACATCTGATGCACAGGATGGAGCTGTGTGCAGATGTAAACAGCGGCTTCCCTGTGATGGATACAACTCTCATTACTGAATAATTCATCATTATATTAATGGCCCCAGATAAGGTCTCTCTTGCGCTCTCTCTCTGTGCCACTTGGGAAAGGTTTATTATTCCGTGCAATGAAAGGATAGTGTACAGATAAAAGATAATTGACTGGCTTGACTCCTCCATTGATATGAAAATAGGATTTAAATTATTCACTTTAGTGTAAAGGTTAGTTGAAGGTTATTATATGAAGAAAATCATTTTTCATAACATCGCTGGTGGAGATGAGGCGGGTTTGAAAAGCCTAATTTGCACCACACTGCAGAAACTAGTTGTTCTGAATAAACTCACAGCTCTCAGGAGTATAAACTGGAAAAAGTCAATTATTTATAAGCGAATTATAGCTGGCTTCTCACATAAAAAAAACACATAGTTAGGCATAAATAAATCTGCCTTGTGGAGACTGTTAGCTATTTGCCTTTGTTATTCAGTTACATTGGGCAGTACTCTTTCTGTGCTCGTCTCAAGGGTCATCATAATAGGAATTAAAAGGGTCAAGGTTTATCTGAAAGGTTGCTTAAATCCTGGCTACTTTCATGCTTAACCCTTTGATAATTTCCTGGTTTGTTTTATCTCCACTTTCCTCAGCAGTCGCCTGCATTTATATAGCGTTTAGTTTAGTTTGGTTTAGAGATGCAGCATGGAAGCAGGCCCTTCGGCCCACCAAGTCTGTACCGACCAGTTTCACCCGCACACTAACAAGTTCAGGTTCAAGTGAGTTTATTGTCATGTGTCCCTGATAGGACAATGGAATTCTTGCTTTGCTTCAGCACACAGAACATAGTAGGCATTTACTGCAAAACAGATCAGTGTGTCAATATACCATTATATAAATATGTACACACATGAATAAATAAACTGGTAAATTGCAAAAAAAAGATAATGGGTTATTAATGTTCAGAGTTTTGTCCGAGCCAGGTTTAATAGCCTGATTGTTGTGGGGAAGTAGCTATTCCTGAACCTGGTCGTTGCAGTCTTCAGGCTCCTGTACCTTCTACCTGAAGGTAGCGGGGAGATGAGTCTTTGATGATACTGCCATCCTTTTTGAGGCAGCGACTGCGATAAATCCTCTCGATGGAAGGAAGGTCAGAGCCGATGATGGACTGGGCAGTGTTTACTACCTTTTGGAGTCTTTTCCTTTCCAGGGAGCTCAAGTTGCCGAGCCAAGCCACGATGCAACCGGTCAGCATGCTCTCTGCTGTGCACCTGTGAAGGAGATGAGGAGAAATGTCTTTAGTCAGAGGGTGGTGAATCTGCGGAATTCTTTGCCTCCGAAGACTTAGAGGTCGTCAGTGGATATTTTTATGGCAGAGATAGATAGATTCTTGATTGGTACAGGTGCCAGGTGTTATGGGGAGAAGGCAGGAGAATGGGATTAGGAGGGAGAGATAGATCAGCCATGATTGAATGATGTAGTAAACTTGATGGGCCGAATGGCCTAATTCTACTCCTATCACTTATGACCTGATAACCTTATGACCCGAAACGTCACCCATTCCTTCTATCCAGAGATGCTGCCTGTCCCACTGAGTTACTCCAGCATTTTGTGTCCGTCTTCAATATGAGGGGGTATAAGGGCAATGAGATTGGATTTAAGATACGTATTTTTATATGAATGGGGAGTATGGAAGGGGAAACAGGTGGAAGGCTCAAGGAAAAAACTCCAGAGTTTAGGGCCTTTTGGCTAAAAGTAGAACTGGCCACAGTGATGGATCTAAGTTCAAGTACTGGAGGCCAGGGATTGTGAGGAGCTGTGGTACTGGAGGAGGTTACTGAGACAGGGATGAGGCGGGGTGAGATCATGGAAGGCTTTGGGAATAAGGATAAGTTGGAAAAGGATGCAGGAAGTATTCATCCTGGATGCAAGAACCCTTCAAGGCAAGGAAGAATTGTCCTGACCCAAAGCACCACCTATCCTTTTTCTCCAGAGACGCTGCCTGACCCACTGAGTTACTCCAGCACTTTGTGTCTCCCTTCCAGGCAGGCTGCCCTGCATGTTTGGTCCTGGACAAGGAGCTCTGTTTGACTGGAGAAGGTGTCGCCATCACAAAGAGTACTCTTCCTCCTTCACAATGATGGCAGCAGCAGCCACCATGTGGTGAGTAGCAGTGCCACCTGTGGCTGAAATCTCCCCATCTCAGAGGAGAGGAGAAAACGCAGGGAACGCCCAGCAGGTCAGGCAGCATCCGTGGTGATCCTATCACAACTAGCGTGCGATCCTGAACTAGTAGACAACAGACAATAGGTGCAGGAGTAGGCCATTCAGCCCTTCGAGCCAGCACCGCCATTCAATGTGATCATGGCTGATCATCCCCAATCAGTTCCATTCCACCAGAGATGCTGCCTATCCCGCTGAGGTACTCCAGCACTTTGAGGTAGACAAAAATGCTGGAGAAACTCAGCGGGCGAGGCAGCATCTACGGAGAGAAGGAATAGGTGACGTTTCGGGTCGAGAATCTACCTCATTGGTGACCCTTGGACTATCTTTGATTGGCTCCACTGGCATTATCTTGCACTAAACGTTATTCCCTTATCCTGGATCAGTCTGCTGTAAATGGCTCGATTGTAATCACATATTTTCTTTCCGATGGCTGGCTGGCTGGCACGCAACGAAAGCTTCTCACTATATCTCGGTCCATGCGACAATGAACTAAACTGAGAAACAGAGGAAATGTTTCAGGTCAAAGACAGATCATGTTTCGAGAAGGAGAAGGGTTGAAGAGAACTGAGGGAAGACTCGTACTGAGGTGGAGATCTTCCTCTCTTAGGATATCCCTGGGGCTTGAGGATCACTCCAGTGTTGAGGCTTCTGCAGTGATTGAGGGGGTCATTGTGGCTATTGATGTGGCAGCACTTTTGTTTAGAGACACAGCGCGGAAACAGGCCCTTTGGCCCACCGAGTCCGCACTGATCAGCGATCCCCGCACATTAACACCATCCTACACACACTGGGGACAATTTTACATGTACACCAAGCCAACTAAACTACAAACCTGTACGTCTTTGGAATGTGGGAGGAAACCAAAGCTTTCGGAGAACACCCACGAGGGTCATGGGGGAACGTGCAAACTCTGTACAGACAGCACCCACAGTCGGGATTGAACCGGGGACTCTGGCGCTGCAAACACTGTACGACAACAACTCTACCACTGCACCACAGTGGCTGCCCTGAAGCGTTTGCCCAAGAAAGGGTGGATTTGGAGGTGATGTGCATTTTCCACTGTGTTCCCAACCCATAAACATGAAGGTCCCCATGCATTCTCCACATTGAGTGGTCATGGGGCATAGTGAGACTCAGTGAGAATGTTGCATTTCCTCTCGGACAATTGGAGCAGATCCTAGAATCATTTCCTCTGTCCGTCTGGAATTCCCTTGCCATAACAAACTTTTCTCCAGCTTTTTGTGTCCATCTTCGGTGTAAACCGGCATCTGCAGCTCCTTCCTTCACAAATAAATGGAGCTTCAGTTTCAGGAGTCTGATGTCAAAAGATTATAAGACATAGGAGCAGGATTGGGCCATTCGACCCATCGAGTCTGCTCCGCCATTCGATCATGGCTGATCTATTTTCCCCTCTCAACTCCATTCTCCTCCATTCTCCTCCCTTCTCCCCTTAACCTTTGATGCCCTTACTAATTAAGAATCTATCAATCTCTGTTTTTTTTTTAAATTGACCCCCCACAGGGATATGGGCCAAACGCAGGAAGGTGGGATGAGTGTAGATGGGACATGTTGGTCGGTGTGGGCAGATTGGGCTGTATGGCCTGTTTCATGTAACGCAGCATGTTTATGTGCATGTTGCATGCATACAGACACAGACTTCAAAGTGCATGAATTCATGTGCACATATGCACACTCACACATAGGGCAAGTGTACAAGCACACACAAGCAGGAACAAAGATGTTCACATACACTCGACATTCATTCATACTTGTATTCTTATGCTCTGCTGCCTTGCACAAGCATGCACAAATATATGCAGATTCTCTCTCTCACACACACACTCTGTAAATGCACCTGCACAAATTTACTCCAGATGCACATCCACATGCACAAACACATCATCGCCCGAACACTCCACGTTCCTGTCCTCAAGGGCATACACCGTAGCTAGATTGCCAGCATTGCAATCAGACTTAGCAATGGGTGTGAAGCCTCCTGCAGTCAAATGGCTGCTTGCAAGTCATTGCCTCGATTGCATGTGCAGATCTGGCTGAGCAGTAATATTATGGTGGCTGACTACCAGCATGCAGGAGAGAGGAATCGCAGACGTTTACGGAGCAGAAGAAGGCCGTTCAGCCCCTCATGTCCATGCTAGCGAAGGTCAGGCCAGTCCCAGCTCTCAGTCCATTAGTCACTGTAGGTCAGATTTCTTTCAAGTGTGAGGAGGGCTATTGCTGCCGGCAGCATCTCGGGCACTGAGTTATTATTTGGACAAATACAAATACATTTCTCCTCAAACTTTGTCCAATGCTTCTTCCAATTAACTCAAATCTATCTCCCTGGTCATTGACCTCTCTGTGAATGGACATAGCAGTCTGAAGAAGGGTCTTGATCCGAAACATCACCCATTCCCCCTCCAGAGATGCTGTCTGTCCCGCTGAGTTACGTTTGTGTGTATCTTCGGTGTGTATCACCAGCGTCTGCAGTTCCTTCCGACACAGTTCCTCCCTCCATGTTCATGATGTCCGAGGGAAGATCGGTGATGATGGACCCGACCATGGTTAATTCTCAGTTTGATTTCACTGTGTTTGACTGGCTTGCCATCTTTCAAGTCAAGTCAAGTCAAGTCAAGTCAAGTCAAGTCAAGTCAAGTTTATTTGTCACATATACATACGAGATGTGCAGTGAAATGAAAGTGGCAATGCTCGCGGACTTTTGTGCAAAAGACAAACAACAAAACAACCAAACAAATTATAAATGCAATCATAACACACATATTCTTTAACATAATAAATAATAGAAGGAAAAATGTTCTGTAGAGTTAGTCCCTGGTGAGATAGGAGTTTACAGTCCGAATTGCCTCTGGGAAGAAACTCCTTCTCAACCTCTCCGTTCTCACTGCATGGCAGCGGAGGCGTTTGCCTGACCGTAGCGGCTGGAACAGTCCGTTGCAGGGGTGGAAGAGGTCTCTCATGATTTTGTTTGCTCTGGAGTTGCACCTCCTGTTGTATAGTTCCTGCAAGGGGGTGAGTGAAGTTCCCATAGTGCGTTCGGCCGAACGCACTACTCTCTGCAGAGCCTTCTTGTCCTGTCCCTTCCCCTGTCCGTTCATTATTTACCATTGGAACTCCTCGATATTTAAAAAAAAAAATCTCGACTCTATCTGTTCAATTTCATCCGATTTGGTTCCAGAACATTCCAAAGAGATGACACGCCAGCCACGATCCTGTGCCTCCTCTCCCTCTGCATTTAACACAAACACAGTGGGTGTGAAATAGATTTGCTCTGAAATTGTCTTTAACAGGATGTGATTCACTTACTGACACCAGCAACAGCTCTGGTCCTGATAATAATCACCACCTGCAGCATGAGGTAACTGCAAGGAATGAATCCTTGTTAATTGAAAAGTGAGCTTGCTGGCAGCATCAGAATGCTTAAACTAAACCTCCTGGTGACAAGGGATTTTGACGGCGAGATTGATATCATGAGTTGCAGGACCATTGTTTTCTGAAAGATTCGTAGAATGTAGAACACAACATGGTTTAGCACAGGGAGAGGCCCTTCAGCCCACGAGGCCTATGCCGGACATGATGCCATGTTATACTGATCCCTTCCGTCTGCACATGGTCCATAATCCAGTGTTGCTGCATCTCCATGTGCCTATCTCAAAGCCTCTTTAACACCACGGTCTTATCTGCTAACACCACTATCCCCGGCAGCTTCATTCCAGTCACTCACCTCTCACCACTGTGTGAAAAAAACTGGCCCACACATCCCCTTTAAACTTTCCCCCCTCTAACCTGTGAATTTACTTCGAGGGGACTAGAATATAAACGCATGTATGTAATGCTGAGGCTTAATCAGGCAAAGGTGAGGCCACTTTTGGCATATTGTGAACAAATTTGGGTTTTATATCTGGGAAAGGATGGGCTGGCGTTGGAGAGGATCCAGAGGAGGTTTACGAGAATGATCGGTTCACATATGAGGGGCGTCCAGAACCAGGGGCCACAGTTTAAGAATAAGGGTATAAGCCATTTAGAACGGAGATGAGGAAAAACTTTTTCACAGAAGGTTGTGAATCTGTGGAATTCTCTGCCTCAGACGGCAGTGGAGGCCAATTCTCTGTATGCAATCAGGAGAGAGTTGGATAGAATTCTTAAAGATAGCGGGGTCAGGGGACATGGGGAAAAGGCAGGAACAGGGTACTGTGTGGCTGATCAGCCATGATCACATTGATTGGCGGTGTTGGCTCGAAGGGCCGAATGGCCTACTCCTGCACCTATTGTCTATTGTCATCCCTCTCCCATCAGGCAGAAGAGATAAAAGTTTGAAACACGCGTCACCTGATTCTAGAACAGCTTCTTCCCTGTTATCAGACTCTTGAGCGAACCTCTCGGATATCAGGGATGAATTCCAATAGATCTTCCAGTCTACCCTGCATGTTTTTTATCAGCACTTTCCCTGTAGCTATAACACTATATTCTGCATTCTGTTTCTTTTTCTTTTTTTTGCACCACCTGGTGTTCTGCTTGGATTTTGCCCGGATAGCACGCAGAATAACATTTGCCACAGGACCATAACAAACCAATACCAAGAGCAGGTTTTACTTTTAAACCTTCAACAGAGGGAGCTGTAAGGTTGCCTTATATTCACACTAAATGTCATCACGTTCACTCTCCGAATTGATGCTGTCCTGACGGAGACCTTGTTCGAGAAAGACTAGTCACGGGCATTCACGAAGGAATGCCCTGAACTTCCTGGGAATTGAAAACTAATCCCTTAGAGCACAATTGAAATGACCCAGGAACGGATCACAAACAGTGCTCGTAAAGTTGCCTTTGAAACTTTTATTGGACATCCGTTTGTTCATTAGTTGAAGCATTACAGATAAAATACTGACTGATAACAATTTCCTGATCGTCTAAAAAGAGGGACATTTTAATGCCCAGAAATGGGGAAGTTTGAGTCAGGATTTTTTTTTAAGTTCATAAATGATAGGGGCAGAATCAGGCCATTCAGCCCATCAGGTCTACTCTGCCATTCACTCATGGCTGATCCAACTCACCCCCCCAACCCTGCCTTCTCCCCATAATCCCTGACACCCATCAAGAATCTATCTATCTTGGCCTCTACTCGCTGGAGTTTAGGAGGATGAGGGTGGGGACCACATTGAAACTTACTGAACAGTGAAAGGCTTGGATAGAGTGGATGTGCGGAGAATGTTTCCACTAGTGGGAGAGTCTAAGACCAGAGGCCAGAGACTCTAGGAGGAGACGTGTGAGGCAAGTTTGTTTTACACAGAGGGTGACTGAAACATGCTGCCAGGGATAGTGGCGGGGGCAGATATGAAGTGCCTGCTCTTGTTCTATGTTCTAATTAGCGATTAAGGGGATGATTCAGCCACTCCTGCCCCTAGTTTGTAGGCTGCTGTGCAGGTCCGGTGACTATGCACCTGGCCAATGCCCCTCAGCTTAAGCCTGGCTCCAGTCCAACCTTCAGAGAGGCCTGGTTTACTCTGCCTAGCACTTAATGAGAGCAGTACAGAGGGGAAAAATTGATACTGCTCATAGATTCATAAAAATCAAATTAATGCAGGATGGATAAACTGCTGCTGGCCTGGTTAATTCATTTTATACTGTATTATCACTTGTATCCGATCCAGGAAAGTACAGCTATAAAAGCCATTACTTGTACTACTTGAACTGAGCCATCAATGTGGATTTGTAGACATCTCCAATGAGCATTTTTTTTTATCTGCCCAGCAGTTTTCTTGTTAAAATCTGCGGCCTGAGTGCTTCTATTGATTTTAGTGTGCGTTGGAAGCTGGTAAGAGGGCCTTTGAGCCGATTGGTATATCAAGCAATCGCTTCTACAGCGGATGACAAGTTTTACCTCTGTGTCGGCCTGTCTAAGCTGGGCTGGGTTTTCTCATGTGCTAATTGATGGAGAGGGGACGGGAAGGCTAATGCCACCGCTGGGGGGGATTTTAATGACCATACCCAGGCAGACACACACTGCTGGGGAAAGGTGCTCATTTCAATTATGAATTTGCTGTGTACCACATCAATTATGTAAAATGCTTTGTCATGCTATGTCTTGAAGGCTATTTTCCTACATGAACTAAATGCCAGTGCTGGGACCTAGGCCAACACATTAACTGCTTGGGTACGTTAAAGAATAGGGAGCTCTGATCAAATTCTCTTTAAATAAGACACCATCTATCCATTTCAATATCTTTTCCCCAGTGTCTGACTTTCATTCACATGGGCTGCAGAGAATACAAATGAGGTGTGAGGAAAGTTTGTGTGTACTTTATCTGCAGGCTGTGGACTCCCTACATGCGTGTCTCGTTCACCCATCACCAACATACATTCATCTCTGCACCCAGAGCCAGCAATGCCTTGAAATTAAAAATCTTGTTCTTCCACTCAAGACTCTCAGCTCTCCTCATCCCCACCCCCCATCCCCCACCACCATCCCCCATCCCCCACCCCCATCCCCCATCCCCACCCCCATCCCTGTCCCCATCCACATACCCCATCCCCACCCCTATAAACAAGGAAACAGGCCCTTCAGCCCACCAAGTCTGCGCAGACCAGCCATCCCCATACGCTAACACTATCCTACACACTAGGGACAGTTTTCAATTTACAGAAGGCAATTAACCGGCAAAACTGTACATCCTTGGGATGTGGGAGGTAACTGGAGCATCTGGAGTAAACCCACGTGGTCACAGGGAGAATGTACAAACTCCGTACAGACGGCAACGATAGTCAGGGTTGAACCCAAGTCTCTGGCGCTGTAAGGCAGCAACTCTACCGCTGTGCCACCGTGCCACCCTTGGTTCTTGGTTCTTGGTTACTTGGTCCTCCAAAATATTCCAACTGGAATTTAAACTGGAGGTGGTGAAGGGAGGGATTAAGCCAGAAAGGGTTATTGGGAAGAAAGTGCTACTTTAAATCTAGTTGCATCTGGTTGGGTAACTATAGTTGGGTGGAGATTATTCCATGCTTTAATTGTGCGGGGGAAGAACGAATTGCTGTACACATGTGTCTTTGTAGCTGGGATCACAAATTGGATCGAATGCCCTCATCTGCTCCTAATTGGTTTGGGGTTGGTGTAGGTCTTGTGATCTATGTCTAGCTGACCATTTAACATTTTGTAAAAACAGGTCAAACGGTGAGCTTCACGTCTGTCTTGGAGAGGGTTCCACCCCAGAGAATTCAAAAGTTTGGTGACACTCGCTTCTCTCTCATAGGTGTTAGTAACAAATTGAGCGGCCTGTCTTTGGACATGTTCGATGGATGAAATGTGTTTATTTGTGTATGGGTCCCAAGCTGCAACTGCGTAGTCCAAATGAGGTCTAACGAGGGTGAAGTATAGCTTCTCCTTGACAGAAGTTGAACAATGATGAAAGTTGCGCCTCAGAAAGTTTAGGACACCTGTTGCTTTCACTGTTGCATGATGAGTTTGACCATTCCAACACAGATCATTCTGCAATTGATGCCAAGATACGTGGTTTGTTTGGCTTATTCAAGGGTGACACCAAGTATATTGTAGGATGTGACGCCTGGATTCATCATTCTGGTGACACGCATGGTTTCACATTTGGAAGGGTTGAACTGCATGCCCCATTGTTGTGACCACTCGACCATAGTATTGAGATCCTTGTTTGTCAATGTTCAATGCTGCTATGACTGTGCCCTTGGGCCTGCCTGTGACTGTGGTCACCTGGTGCTACTGGAGGGAGGGCTCTTGATCATGGACTATCATTGTACAGGCTCCTCGCGTTTGACATGCATATTTGAAATAGCATGCTTGTTCTTTTAATGTCATAGCTTGATTTACACACTCATAAAGTAACCCTTGCTCTCTCTCTCCGTCCCTCCCACACCCGTTGTACCAGCTTCAAAGTCGTCTTGTTTAGTCTCGTTGTCTGTAACTCGTTTTCATTAACACCGCAGCTAATAATAGACTGTCTCCTTTTTCCTCATTACTCTTTTGCTTATATTTTCCTACACAACTAACCTCCATGGCCTGGGCGGGCAGGAAAACATTGTCTATTATCCAACCTCTGAACAACTGTCCTACAGATGACCACCAGACACCAGTGGACATCAGATGAGAAGAAAGCCAAGTTGTTTTATTGTTATGTTGGCCTGAAGAAACTTGAGGCAACTAAAATTCAGTTGTTGCACCCTAAAGCGCTCTGTTCCATTCAATTATCACTCCTGGTCAGATTAATTCTCCATTTGGAAATTCTTCTTGCAACTACATTCCTCTCTGGACTTGCCCTTCCTAACCTTTCTGTGTTTTCTATTTGTTTTCTTTCATTCCTTTACATCTTTTACATCTCTAACTACATCTTTGCATTTCCAAAGATAAACTTTATTCAGAGTAGAAAATATGTACAAAACAAGAAGAGTGCAAAAAAAAAACCTCTTCGCCCATTCTCAGGGTCTATAGTTTAATTAGAGTCATATTCATTCATGTTCGCAACCATCCTTAAACCAAGCACCCTTGCCATGCCCAGCCCATGTCTCCCTGGGATGATATCCCTTCCCTTGTTTGGAGGTGTCTCATCGACTGAAATCACAACATTGGTAGCTATGCTGTCTGCTCTCTGGCCCTAAACTGCAAAATTCCCTCCCTGTGTATCACCTTTAAGCCACTCTGGCCTGGTTACTCCATAAAAGCCAATAGCTGCTATGATTAAGAGATAGAAACATAGAAACATCGAAATTAGGTGCAGGAGTAGGCCATTCGGCCCTTCGAGCCTGCACCACCGTTCAATATGATCATGGCTGATCATCCAACTCAGTATCCCGTACCTGCCTTCTCTCCATACCCCCTGATCCCCTTAGCCACAAGGGCCACATCTAACTCCCTCTTAAATATAGCCAATGAACTGGCCTCAACTACCCTCTGTGGCAGAGAGTTCCAGAGATTCACCACTCTCTCTGTGTGAAAAATGTTCTTCTCATCTCGGTTTTAAAGGATTTCCCCCTTATCCTTAAGCTGTGACCCCCTTGTCCTGGACTTCCCTAACATCGGGAACAATCTTCCTGCATTTAGCCTGTCCAACCCCTTAAGAATTTTGTAAGTTTCTATAAGATCCCCTCTCAATCTCCTAAATTCTAGAGAGTATAAACCAAGTCTATCCAGTCTTTCTTCATAAGACAATCCTGACATCCCAGGAATCAGCCTGGTGAACCGTCTCAGCACTCCCTCTATGGCAATAAGGTCCTTCCTCAGATTTGGAGACCAAAACTGTACGCAATACTCCAGGTGTGGTCTCACCAAGACCCGGTACAACTGCAGTAGAACCTCCCTGCTCCTAGACTCAAATCCTTTTGCAATGAAAGCTAACATACCATTCGCTTTCTTTACTGCCTGCTGCACCTGCATGCCTATCTTCAATGACTAGTGTACCATGACACCCAGGTCTCGCTGCATCTCCCCCTTTCCCAATCGGCCACCATTTAGATAATAATTTAGATGATAGGTTGGAACCCTTCTTTAGTCTTCCATCTGAGATGCTGCCTGACCCGCTGAGTTACTCCAGTATTTTGTGTTTATCTTTGGTTTAAACCAGCATCTGCAGTTCCTTCCTCCACATTTGAGCTGCTATGATATTACAGCCTCTATGTCACTCAACACCACTTGGTCAAAATTCCAAGGGGCATTGGGGACATCTGATCTTATAGAGGTTTATAAAATCAAGAGAGGATTAGATCAGGTAGAGGCACAGAGTCTCTTGACCCAGAGTAGGGGAATCGAGAACCAAAGGGCATTGGTTTAAGGTGATGGGGGGGCAGTTTTAATTGGAATCCGTGAGGTAGCATTCACACAAAGGGTGGTGGGTGTATGGATCGAGCTGCCAGAGGTAGGGATTATCACAACATTTAAAAAGCAATTAGACAGGAACATGGATAGGACAGCTTTAGAGGAATATGGGCCTAACACAGTTAAGTGGGACTAGCGTAGATGGGACAAGTTGGTTGGCATGGGCAAATTGGGCCGAAGAGCCTGTTTCAATACTGTATGACTTTATGACTATGACATGGAGTAAACATGGAGCCTGAATGTGAATCCATGCCTTTGTGATCACGAGGGAAGCAGATTAACATCAGCACAGGATCCAACATATGGCAACTGCCCACATCTCTTCCACCATTCGATCAGAAAGTCAATAGTTTCTGAAATGTGTTGGCTTTAAGCAGTGTACATCTTCTTCTGCAAGCTGCCAGGTTCCAGTGCTGTTATTTCTCAGATTCAATTTCAGATTCAATTTTAATTGTCATTGTCAGTGTACAGTACAGAGACAACAAAATGCATTTAGCATCTCCCTTCTATGTAACTGAGTCATTTATTTTTCAATATTGCAAAGTTAAATATCTTGGCATCCAGGGCTAGAAATGATTACAAAATAAATCATTCTTTTAATGAGGAGTTCAGAACCTTACGTAAAGCAATTAGGCAAAGCAGCGGAGTAGGAACTTGGGTAAACGGGCATGAGCGGGTGGTGTGGGTCATGGCACAGAGCTATGTCTCGGTACCGTGTCCCCCAGGCTCCCAAGTACTATCAAAGTCAACAAAGCTGAGGTCACTCATCAGGAGAGCCAGCAGCAGAGCAAACGGTGAGGTGGACAGAGATGAGGTGAGGTGAGTGGAGGTGAGGTGAGATGAAGTGATGTCAGGTGGGACAGGGAGAGATGAGGTGGGGTGGGTTGAATTGTGTGAGATGGAGTGAGTTGAGGTTGTGGGGTAAAGTGAGGAATGTAGGGTGGGGTGGGGTTGTGTGGAGTGAGGTTAGGTAAGGTTGTGTGCAGTGGGGTACGTTGGGGTGTGGTGGGTGGGGAGAGATGAAATGGGGTGGGGTGGATGAATTTGTGTGGGGTGAGGTGGGATGAGGTTGTGTGGGATTAGGTTTCAATGCGATGGGGACTTTGTAAAGGCCGTGAGGCAAACAGATGAGGGCTCATTCTCGCATCGATCTGCTTCAGAGCTGCACAAGGTCATTTTCCATCCAAATCAATAACACGTTACACAGATAATCCCTTTTATTTGTCTTGGTGAAAGCTCCAGCCTTATTTGCACAGTTAGCGTGTGCGGCAGCTCTGTTAGAAAGTTAAACACCAAGTAAATGAAAGAAGGAGCAATTTGTGCCAATTAACTGCCTGTAAACCTGAAGCAAGGCGATGACCCCATGCCTCTTAAACACTCATGTTTTACAAAAACCTCTCGTACTGGATCAAACACTTGTAACGTTCCAGCTTGCAACGATTCAGGCATTTTCAAAGCTGCTTATACCCATACAAATATTTTGTATATAATAATATTAACATTATTTGTATATAACCCTGCCTTTCCAGATGGCAAAGATATGTACATATCACTGTTAACACTGTCCTCATTGATGTTATCCACAGAGGATAGACATGCTAATCCTAAATCATCCATTAACACAAATCATACACCAATCCCAATTATTTTCTCCTGCGGTTCTTCTCAGTCACCCACTCACTAGGAGCAATTCACAGTGGCTAGTTAATTATGAACCACTTTGGCTTGGTCTAACCATGTTGATGCTACATCCAGAAAAGCACATTGATGCCTTCCTCAGAAGCTTGTGTCTCCAATCATTCTTACCAACTTCTGTAGAGGCACCAAATAGAGCATCCTATTGGGTGTGTTATACCAACATAGTTTGGTATGGCAGCTGTTCTGCTCAGGACTGCAAACAATGCAGAGAGTTGTGAATGTAGTCCCGCCTATCACACAAGCCACCTCCTTATCATGAACTCCATCTATATCACCCCCTCCAAAGCTACGTACCACTGGGCTGTAAGCTGCCTAACGAAATATGAGATGCTGTTCCTCCAATTTGCGTTTAGCCTCACTCTGACAATGGAGGAGACCTAGGACAGTGGGGGAATGAGAAGGGGAATTAAAGTGTCCGGTAACCGGGAGATCAGTTACTGTACATTCATGCGGCTTCTTTTGGTCTCGCCGATGAATAAGAGTCCACATCTTGAACAACAGATAAAGTAGATGAGGTTGGAGGAGATGCGAGTGAACCTCTGCTAGCCTGAAAGGACTGTCGGGGTCCCTGGACAGAGTCGAGGGAGGAGGTATAGCGACAGGTGTTGCATCTTCTGCGGTTGCAGGGGAAGGTACCTGGGGAGTGGGTGGTTTGGGTGGGGGAAGGGATGAGTTAACCAGGGAGTTGCGGCGGGAACGGTCTCTGCGGAAGGTGGAAAGGGGTGGAGATGGGAAAATGTGGCTGGTGGTGGGATCCCGTTGGAGGTGGCGGAAAATTCGAAGGATTATGTGTTGTATGCGACGGCTGATGGGGTGGAAGGTAAGGACTAGGGGGACTCTGTCTCTGTTGCGATTTGGGGGGGGGAACAAGGGCGGAGCAAGGGGTACCAAGCTGCAGGGTAGGGCCTCATCTATGATGGGAGAGGGGAACCCCCGTTCCCTAATGAATGAGGACATCTCAGATGTCCTGGTATGGAACACCTCATCTTGGGCGCAGATGTGGCATAGACGGAGGAATTGGGAGCAGGCGGTAGAGTCTTTGCAGGATGCAGGGTGGGAAGAAGTGCAGTGGAGATAGTTGTGGGAGTCAGTGGGTTTGTAATAGACGCCAGTCAATAGTCTATTTATTGTGATGGAGACTGTGAGATCAAGAAAGGGGAGGGAGGTGTCGGAGATGGTCCAAGTAAATTTGAGTGCAGGATGAAAATTGGTGGTGAAGTTGATGAAGTCCATGAGCTCTGCATGGTTGCAGGAGGTAGCCTTCATCAATGTAACGGAGATAGAGTTCGCGGATATGGCCAGTGTATGCCTGAGAACAGGGATTGTTCAACGTACCCTACAAAGAGGCAGGCATAGCTGAGGCCCATGCGGTTCCCGTAGCTATGCCTTGGACTTGGTGGAAGTGGGAGGAGTCAAATAAGTTGTTGAGGGTGAGGACCAGCTCTGCTAGGTGGAGTAGAGTGTTAGTAGACAGAATTTGGATAGTTCTGCGGTCGAGGAAGAAACAGAGGGCTTTAAGGCCTTCCTGGTGGGGGATGGAGGTGTAGAGTGACCGAACGTCCATAGTAAAGATGAGGGAGTGGGGGCTCGGAAAGCGGAAGTCATTAAAGAGATGAGGGGCATCTGAGGTAACTTGGACATAGGTCGGGAGAGATTGGACCAGGGAGGATAGGATGGAGTCCATGGAATTATTTCGGTGGGACAGGAGGATGCAGAAACAAAGGGTCTGCCAGGGCAGATGTGTTTATGGATTTTGGGGAGAAGGTAAAACCAGGTGGTGCGGGGCTGGGAAATGATAAGGTTGGAGGCTACGGAAGGCAGACAGCCAAAAGTGTTGAAATCAGTAATGGTGTGTGAGGTTGAGGCCTGGTGCTCATCTGTGGGTTCATGGTCCAAGGGTAACTAGGAAGAGGTGCCTGAGCCCGGTAGAGGTCAGCGTGCCCGACTACCACGGCACCTCCCTTGTCGGCAGATTTGATTATAATGTCGGGGTTCTGTAACCAATTGACCATTCACATGGCCAAGGTCAATGGCGACAACGTTCTGGTTAACTGAAACCACAATGTATTGGAAGTTTCTACTACTGCATAGACATTGCTGCTGGTTGGGATGCAGGGAGATGCAAGGCTTGGTCCTTGTGAATGTTGTCCTTATCTTGCCTTTGTTACATTTATTTTGCAAGTCACGTTTCCATTACATAGCTTACAGTCGCAAGAGATTAAATAATTAAAATCTCCACGTTTGTGAACAGAGATATGAAACACCTATCTGCAATATCACCCCCTATCTGCAACAAGTCATGCATCGTTGCTTGACTACAATGCAATCAAACACCCTTGCACCCAATGTTTGTCAGTCCGATCATTGCTATTTATTGGTACATGATAAACCTTTCCCCTGCACTAACCTTGCACCAGAGTCACTAAGCAAATAGGCATTTGTTAGATCAATATGCTTGCTTTGTTCTCGGACTCTCTAGTAGGCTAGGTCAACAGGGAATTGTACACTTCGGTACAATGACCTCAATTACTCAAAGACAAGGTCATAACATTTATTTTCTTCCAGTTTTGTGGTTTTGAGTAAATATTCTTCCTCTGGAGGGATTACACTAAAAAGTGATCAGAGAGGAATTTCCCAAATGAAGCCTCTTGTCTTTAACTCACCCAAGCCCACCAACCCTCGCCTCCTTCAATCCTCCACTCGGACAACAAACAATAGTGTGGTAGAGTGTACCTAATCATACAAAACGTGACACCGAGCTTTGGCAGAACTTGTTAATGGAGGTGCTCCTGGAAATCGTAAGAAAACTTAAAAACATAGAAACATAGAAACTAGGTGCAGGAGTAGAGGCCATTCGGCCCTTCGAGCCTGCACCGCCATTCAATATGATCATGGCTGATCATCCAACTCAGTATCCTGTACCTGCCTTCTCTCCCTACCCCCCTGATCCCTTTAGCCACAAGGGCCACATCTAACTCCCTCTTAAATATAGCCAATGAACTGGCCTCAACTACCTTCTGTGGCAGAGAATTCCAGAGATTCACCACTCTTTGTGTGAAAAATGTTTTCCTCATCTCGGTCCTAAAAGATTTCCCCCTTATCCTTAAACTGTGACCCCTTGTCCTGGACTTCCCCAACATCGGGAACAATCTTCCTGCATCGAGCCTGTCCAACCCCTTAAGAATTTTGTAAGTTTCTATAAGATCCCCCCTCAATCTTCTAAATTATAGCGAGTACAAGCTGAGTCTATCCAGTCTTCCTTCATATGAAAGCCCTGAAACAATGATGATGCAAGTTCTCTGTGATATCCTGGATTGGCTTTGACTGCCTGAGGGATCAGTTGAGGAATATTTGTTTTCTCTATTAGGCTGGGAATTATCAACCTACGCTGTTTGTCTCCCACAGTTGATTTCATGCCTTATCTGGGTAGTGGGCAGTACAAGTGCTTGCCCATGAGCTCCCAGTCATTCTGAGCTGGTGGATGAGCTGGTTGGACCAGTCCGTTTTTTTCCTCCTTGTTAGTTTTGTATATTTTAAAGCTCAGCTCCGGATATTTTGCCCGTTTGCTTTCCTTCATTTCTCCTTGTTTACAGACGTTTTGTCAACCCTTCCCGGTGTTTGAAAGGGCCAATTCACACTAATGATGAAAGGCCAGCTAGGCCAACCGGCACAGAAACCGTGGCTGAGGAATTGAAATGTAGCGAAGAAACAAACATGAAATAAAATGTGGGACTCAGTAGCATGACATACAATACTGGACAAAACAGCACGGAAACTGAGAATTTCTGTGTCGAACATGATGCCAAGTAGATGGCGGAGGGGTAGAGTTGCTGCCTTACCGTGCCAGAGACTTGGGTTCGATCCTAACTACAGGTGCTGTCTGTATGGAGTTTGTACGTTCTCCCTGTGACCACATGTGTTTTTTTTTCGAGATCTTCAGTTTCCTCCCACACTCCAAAGATGTACAGATTTGTGGGTTAATTGGCATGGTATCAATGCAAATTGTCCCTAATGTGTGTAGATAGTGTTAATCTGTGGGGATTACTGGCTAGCACAGACGCGGTGGGCCGAAGGGCCTGATTCCGCACTATATCTGTAAACTAAACTAAACTAAACCCTTATCAGCCTGCACCTTATCCATATCCCTCCATTCCCTGTATATCCATGGGCCTGTAAAACGTCTCTTCAATGCAAGATCAGCATTGACAAAATCAGTCTGAAGATGGGTCTGGATCCGAAACGTCACCCATTCCTACTCTCCAAAGATGCTGCCTGGCCAACTGAGTTACTCCAGCATTTTGTGTCTATCTTTGACAATATCACAAGCAGATTCAGTGGAGGAAACCTGTTGTCCCTACCTGATCTGCTCTTCATGTAACTCCAGACCCACAGCATAAGGCTGAGCGCAAGTCGTCCATTTACATGGTCCAGCAATTTAATCAGGAACAATTAAGGATGGGTTATGAATGCCACCCTTGGCAGTGATGCCCACATCCTGTGAATGTTGGCAAGTCCAATGCAAAGATACTGCATTACTATAGCGACTTTCTTAACCTCCCGACACCGCAAGGGTGTCAGGGCCACAAAGAGCTTTGCAGCCTTGGATGTAATGTGGATGCATGTTACAGGGATAACAGGATGATCATTCAGTAATACTCTGCTCTATGACATCTGGTGCAGAGGGTCCCTGGAGAATAGCTGAGGCAGTGATTACAAGGAAATGATGCCACAGAGGAGTTGGATATTTCTTGGACGGCCCAAGGGAAACTGGAGCGGATTGTTATAGTCTGTGCCCAGAAGTAAGATTAGTTTCCTTTGCAATTCTTCCCACTCAGTCATTGTATTTTATAATTCAGCATTTTTCCAAGAATTCAAGTCTGACCTATTATGTTATTGGCTGTGGGAGGTAGAAGGTTTCCATTGCTCATGGTGTAGGATTCAGTCTTATGTGTGGGTGCAACAACAAGAGCTTCAGTCATAGACAACCAAGTGGTTTCCAATGTAACCCGACCCTGCAGAGCCAGCCCAACCTACCAGGGGCAGGGTGTGTGTGTGTGTGTGTGTGGGGGGGTTCCGGGATGGGGGAGGGGCTCTGGTGATGGGGAGGGGCGGGTGGGGGTTGGGGTGAGGAGTCGGGAGTGATGGGTTTGGGGTTCTGGGTTGTTGGGAATTGTTAATGCCACCAGTGTGAAGCCAGAGTGGGAATTTTTTTAAACTATATTCAAAGGCACTTTAATGCCACGTGTATCTAAATAGAGTGGAATTCTTTGTTTTGCATAGAATTCAGTAATATCAATCATTAGTGAGTACAAAAGTGCCGTGATTGCAGCGTGGCAATAGTAGACTTCACCGAGACAGTACACAAAGTACATGGGGTGCAGCGGTAGAGTTGCTGCCTTACAGCGCCAGAGACCCAGGTTTGATCCTGACTACGGGTGCTGTCTGTACGGAATTTGTACTTTCTCCCCGTGAGCTGCTGAGTTTTCTCCAGGATCTCTGGTTTCACCCCCGCACCCCAAAGACGTACAGGTTTGTATGTGAATTGAAAATCGTCACTAGTGGGTGTAGGATGGTGTTAGTGTGTGGGGATCACAGGTCGCCGCGGACTCTGTGTGTGTGTGTGTGTGTGTGTGTGTGTGTTCCACTCTGAAAGTCGCCGTTTCAGTGCCGGTGTTTAAGGTGACTGCCGGCAACGTGACAGTCGCTGGCAGTCGCCTGAAAAATCGCCATAAGGCCCATGACTGTTCCTGAGAGGCTGATGGGGAACTGTTCTAGAATCGCTGTTGGGGAGGGAGCTTTTACAGTTGGCGTTGTTGGTTTGAGTGAGTGGCCTTTGAGGCCACTTCGGGGCACCATCACCTACAGTATAAGCCCGATCTAGTAATTTCAGTCCCAAAGGACACCAGTCAACCAGGTGGGTTGAGTTCACAATCCAGCATCTTTTCATGAACATCATTACTGGAATTGTTTTCCCCCGATTGCCGGTTTAAATTAAATTACGCAGTTGCCGCGGTGGGATTTGGACTCCAGCCTCTGGTTTGTTAGTCTGATAATGTTACTTAGCCTGAGACTTCACCCGACCCTTTCAAAGAGTACGTGCAGTATCTGAATGAAAGTGTGCAGGACGTAAATGTTCATTGTTCAGTGAAGCCTTCAACGTGCAGGAATGCAGTGGGCCAATCTACAGGGAATACTTACAGTATAGCAGCCTGTAGCATAGCGCTAGTGTACGGGGTGATCGCTGGTCGGCACCGACTCGGTGGGCCGAAGGGCCTGTTTCTCTCACTAAACATACACTAAAGAGCTGGAGGAGACAAAGTGCGATGGTGCATCTGCCTGATCTGTCTTTTGGTTCTAGACTCTGACCACATGATATCTCTGCTCCACTCTAATCCTTCTGCCCAACAAAGACAGATTAAAAATTATCCCATCGTCTGTGAAGTATTATTGCATGGAAAGCCCTCAATAACATGGGGGAAATCTGGATGTCTCAGGTCTCAAACTGAGATTCGTCCATGCAACTGTAGAGGCCATATTATTGTATGGGTGTGAGGCATGGACTCTCACTCAAGCACAGTGTAAATTCTTTATTTTTCATTTGCCACAATCAAACTCAGTTGTAGCATTTCTCAAAAGTCACAGCCATGAATCAACCTGATCTCTCCAAACGGTAAAAAGCGAGCTGCTTTAAAAACACTTAAAGATGATTAGCTCTTAGTGATATAATTCACTTTAATCTTTTAACGTTGGTTGGTATTTGCTTGCAAGCATTAGCAACAAGTACATAATTATCACACTAATTAAGCTGCCAAACACTCGCTTCCTACAAGTACACCTTGGAAGGAATAACATGCCCAATTCATTAGCATCTGCTGTAGGATTATTAATCACCTAACAGGCAATTAGCAAGCTGTTACAATCCTTACTCTGGTATGTAAATAAATTCCTGGGATAATTTTGTCCTTTGATAATAAAGTAAACATTATTAAAATGAGCTTGCAGACACTGCAAACGTGCACCGCTGTTAATTACACTGCAACATTACAATTCTGCCAGAGTATTCCTGGGACTGCAGAGGATTGCACTCCTCACAGGAAATTTTGTGTACAGCACATGGGACGTGCACATCAGCTTTAACTGGAGTGTCGATATCCTTTGCCATTACCGCAAGGTTGGGAGAAAGACAACCTTTCTTCGAGACCCTTCTTCAGACTGAGAGTCAGGGGACTGAGAGGGAGTCTAGAGATATGGAAGGGTGAGGTGTGAAAACGATGATGCCTGTCCTGCTGAGTCACTCCAGCATTTTATGCCTGTCAATGGTTTAGACTATATTTGGAGTCTTCAGCTGTGTGCTCTATACTCCATGGAGTATTATGCTCTATACAGGCTGTATGGTCATGAGAGGTCTCCAAAGAGTCGTAGCGTCTTTCTGGTCGCTGCTGAATTTTCAACATATTGAAAATTTTGGCGACCTATCATGGGTGCCTGTCAAGGTCACGTTAGTGGGACAGGCCCTTTACTGTACTGAAGAGCTGTGGACAGTTGCTGTGTTCCGGCAACGTTAACATCTCTCCAACAGCATTATTACATTAGATTTCCTGGCTGCTGTCTCCAACTGTGGCTGTAAAGGTGGCGTAATGCACTTGCAGCTTGCGCAGGTGCTACAGCAATGCAAATTCATCCTCCACAAGCAATATTACTGCATAAAGATACCAGGCATCATCTTCAGTGGCGCTGAAGATGAATCCAGGTTTCTGCTTTCTCCCCCAGTGCCACAATCGGTTATTCACAAAAGCTATGTCTGTCACTGTGACTCAGTTCACTGTGACCCCTCCAGCCGCTGGCTGGCTTCCCTGCACGCCGCAGCCTACAATATGTTGGCAGCAGTGTGACACCGAGCACCCTGCCCACCGTTGTGCTTGAAGCAGCCGTCACCAGCCGCACGAGCTGGTGGTGAGCCTGTCCTCGGGCTCCTGCTGAAATGTCATGTTATCCAGCGCCTTGCCGCGCGCGGTACACTGATGCCTTGTGACAAGTGTCCAACTCGCGCGATTAAGACCCAGAGAACAAGGGGCCGTCAAGGTCTCAAGCAATAGCCCAGACATCGTCACTCCTGTACCACTGTTGTCAAAGTGGCCCCTCAGTCTCTGAGGAGTTGAGGGGCTGTAGTGATCTGTGACCTCAAAATAGCCTCCAGACTTTGGGAAGGTGTCACCATGGCTGCCTCCACATGTAAGCAAATTAATAAATAGACAAAATGATGGAGGAACTCAGCGGGTGATGCAGCATCTATGGAGCGAAGGAAATAGGCAACTATTGCCTCACCCGCTGAGTTTCTCCAGCATTTGTGTCTACCTTCGATTTTCCAGCATCTGCAGTTCCTTCTTAAGCAAATTAATATTAGCGTTCTCTCCCAGACTAATAGTCCTAACCCATTCCTTCTCTCCAGAGATGCTGCCCGTCCCGCTGAGTTGCTCCAGCATTTTATGTCTGTCTAACCACAGTCTCTGTTGCTCCTTCCACATTGTTTCCACATTTTATATCCCGTTGTCTGTGTTTCTTATCTTACTCAAAGTCTGGGCCTGCCTGCACATTGCACAGAATAACAAACATAATGTGCTGGTAACTGTTCACTTACAGCTATTTCAGCTCACCCTCTCTCAGATATTCCCTTTGTTACACACATCTCTCCTCCACCTTCTCGTCTCCTGAAAACAAACTTGTATCTCTTTCCCATTGTGAAGAAGGATCACAGATTCGAAACATAGACTGGAGACCCAAGAGACTGCAGACGCTGGAATCTTAAGCAGAACACAAGGCATTGGAGGAACTCAACGGGTTCTCAGACAAAAGTACACAAAGCGCTGGAGTAACTCAGCAAGTCAGGCAGCATCTCTAGGGGAACATGGATAGGTGCCACTGAGATCCTTCCTCAGTCCTGTGTGTTAACCAGCTTTTACAGTTCTTTGTCTGTACAGGTGTTCTCAGATAGCATCTGTGGAAGGAATGGACTGTCGATGTTTTGGGTCAAGGCTTTTCTTCAATCCATTTCTCCGGCCGCTAGTTTGCTGCTCCACTGATTTGGGTCTGGACCCTTCTTCAGACTGATGGAGTCAAGGGGAGAAGGTTGGTGTATAGAGGTGAGGGCAAGAAATAGCAAGTGATAGCTGGATGCAAACAAAGTGCCGGGGAGACTCAGGGGGTCAGGCATCATCTGCACCATCCCTCCCTCTATATAGGCTACTATATTTCACTCCCACCTTCTTTTCTTATCGGATTCCACTATCTGCATCCTCGTATCCTCGCCGTTTATCAGTTGCAGGCTTGGTCGTTATCTCTACCGCTCTCCTCCACCAGATTTAGCTGCCAATCAACCCTCCTCCACTGGACCCACCGACCTTGCCAACTCTTGCCCGACCTTTTCCCCATGCCTCGTCCTACCAACTACCTTCCCTCTGCTCCATCAGTCTGGAGAAAACTCCCGACCATTGTCCATTTCCCTCCACAGATGCCACTTGACCCGTTGAGTTTCTCCAACATTTTGTTCCCCTCCGCATTCATTTAATTACTTGAATTTAAATACCTCAGCTCCCATGTGGGATGACTATGAATCTACACCCAGGACACTGGCTGCTGGTCCAGTGTCATTGGCCTTTGAAATCAGGTGACTTATAATGGCATCAGAAGTGAGGATTTGGGGCCACATCACACACCCTGTATACCATGTTTGTAGATGGCAAGGTGGCTCAGCGGTAGAGTTGCTGCCTTACAGCGCCAGAGACCCGGGTTCGATCCTGACTACGTGTGCCGTCTATACATAGTTTATATGTTCTTCCCGTGACCTGCGTGGGTTTTCTCCAGTTTTCTCCAGTTTTCTCCCCGAAACTCCAAAAACGTACAGGTTTGTAGGCTACTTGGCATGGTATAATTGTGAATTGCTCCTAGTGTGTGTAGGATAGTGTTTATGTGCAGGGACCGCTGGTCGGCACGGTTCGGTAGGCCGAAGGACCTAAACTAAACTAAACTAAACTAAAGTTACAAACCGGAATCAAATCGGATAATTCCCTGGTCAGCTGAGGAGCAGGGAGGTTCTACTGCAGTTGTACAGGGTCTTGGTGAGACCACACCTGGAGTATTGCGTACAGTTTTGGTCTCCAAATCTGAGGAAGGACATTATTGCCATAGAGGGAGTGCGGAGAAGGTTCACCAGACTGAATCCTGGGATGTCAGGACTGTCTTATGAAGAAAGACTGGATAGACTCGGTTTATACTCTCTAGAATTTAGGAGATTGAGAGGGGATCTTATAGAAACTTTCAAAATTCTTAAGGGGTTGGACAGGCTAGATGCAGGAAGATTGTTCCCGATGTTAGGGAAGTCCAGGACAAGGGGTCACAGCTTAAGGATAAGGGGGAAATCCTTTAAAACCGAGATGAGAAGAACATTTTTCACACAGAGAGTGGTGAATCTCTGGAACTCTCTGCCACAGAGGGTAGTTGAGGCCAGTTCATTGCCTATATTTAAGAGGGAGTTAGATGTGGTCCTTGTGGCTAAGGGGATCAGGGGGTATGGAGAGAAGGCAGGTACGGGATACTGAGTTGGATGATCAGCCATGATCATATTGAATGGCGGTGCAGGCTCGAAGGGCCGAATGGCCTACTCCTGCACCTAATTTCTATGTTTCTATGTTTCTATGACTTCAGGATCGATCCTGAGAAAAGTCTGTGGAACACCATGGATGGATCACACCACCGGGTGGGATATCAGAGACTCCTTCTGGGAAATGAGTTAAAATCAGATGATTGAATCTCTCTCGTTTATATCCAATGAACCTCAGGAAGCAAGAGCTGCATTCAAAAATTAATCAAATCAAGATTTATGAAGCAACTTGAGCAAGGATCTTGCTGTTAGAAACATACTCAGGGTAAACATTATTTAGCAGAGTTTTGGCTTTGCCTTATTAATCATCAACATCTCCATCTATCATCTGATTGTAATTTTTCTAAATTATGTTTCGCATCTTGAATTGTCAATGAATATGAGGATCCTCCGCAGACACTTGGCTAAATGTTGATTCAATAAGGAAGGAAGTGCTGCATGATTAGCGATATAATGCCAACTCTAGTGAGGAAATATGTTGATAACAGAATTGCATCGACAAATTCTGCTTGTGATATGCCAGCTGGCTGCTCCGCGCCCTCTACTTAATAAAGACGTACACAACCACTCGAAAAGCACATCGTGGGAAGACTGTAATTGGATGCAGAAACACGAAGACATCCATCACAATCCACATCTGGTCAGCTTTCCCCATTCACCTCGTGGCAGTGCCGAGGAATCACACACCACTGGAGCTGCCTGGGATGTCACCATGCCCTTGGAGATTTTCACAGCCTTCTGGAGTCCAAGGCACATTGTCCTGCCTGTGTAATGTCCTCCAGCCCCATAACTCTCTGCATTCCTCCTAGTTTGGCCTCTTGATCATCCTCAAACATTGATGTTCCATCATTGAGGAAAATCGTTTTCACCCAGGGAGTTGTGCATCTGTGGAATTCTCTGCCACAGAAGGCAGTGGAGGCCAATTCACTGGATTTATTCAAGAGAGAATTGGATGTGGCTCTTAGGGCTAACGGAATCAAGGGTTTATGGGAAGAAACCAGGAACAGGGTACTGATTCTGGATGATCAGCCATGATCATATTGAATGGTGGTGCTGGCTCGAAGGCCATTCGGCCTACTCTCTCTCTCTCTCTCTCCCCTCCCCCCTCCCTCTCTCCCTCTCCCTCTTCCTCTCCCTCTCCCTCTCCCTCTCCCTCTCTCTCCCCCCTCTCCCTCCTCTCTCTCTCCCTCTCCCCTCCCCCCCTCTCCCCCTCTCCCTCTCCCTCTCCCCTCCTCTCTCCCTCCCCCTCTCTCTCTCTCTCTCTCTCTCTCTCTCTCTCTCTCTCTCTCTCTCTCCCTCCTCTCTCTCTCTCTCTCCCTCTCTCTCTCTCTCTCTCTCCCTCTCTCCCTCTCTCTCTCTCTCTCTCTCTCTCCTCTCTCTCTCCCTCTCTCTCTCTCTCTCTCTCTCTCTCTCTCTCTCTCTCTCTCTCTCTCTCTCTCTCTCTCTCTCTCTCTCTCTCTCTCTCTCTCTCTCTCTCTCTCTCTTTCTCTCTTTCTCTCTCTCTCTCTCTCTCTCTCTCTCTCTCTCTCTCTCTCTCTCTCTCTCTCTCTCTCTCTTTCTCTTTCTCTCTCTCTTTCTCTCTCTTTCTCTCTCTTTCTCTTCCGCTCCCCCACCTCCATCTCGGTCACAATACACAGTGGATCAGGCTCAAGGGACTGAGTGATCCATGTCTGTCCCTCATTGACAAGTTCTGCATGTTGCTGCTGGGAATGGAGGCAGTGTTTTGAGACCAGAACCCTTTCTTCCCACCTACTGGTAGAGTAAGAAACGACACAGAGAGAAACCGTTGTGAAATGAACAAGACTCTTTACACTGCAATCCAACCTGCTATGTACGGCAAATCAGTTGACCTCCAAGTATAACACAGATAAACGGCCAATAATGGGGGAAACGGAGAGTTCTGGGCCATCTCATTGGCTGCTGGTAGAGGTTAACAGCATCATAAAAGCTTTTTCATTGCACAAGCACAGTTTGTAATGGCACTTCTCCAGTTTATAAAGCCCTTGTGGCTAATTCTGCCACTTGCTTTGTCCGAGTATCTGATTGCATTAGCTGTCTTTTGCCGGCTCCCAGGGATAAATAGACAGGGAGGTAACCAGGAGGGAAGCACTTTACAGCGTTCCACATCCTCCCTCCTGTGGCTCACGGCACTGGGCTTTGAACAGGGTCTGTGCAGCGAGGCAAGGCAGCAGAGGGTGGGTGTACCTCTGCCTGCAGTGCGATTCTTCTCATAACTGCAACGCAGTGTAGAAAGAGGCCATTCAGTTCATCGAGCCCATGCTAGCCCTCCGAGCAATCCCATCTGCCCCATCCCCCCCATTAACTTGACGTATCCTTCATATCTTTCACACCTGATAAACTTTCCAGTGTGGAGTATTAATGTTCATGTGTGTAAATCACAAGAGAGAGAGATAGACTACTAACACATCCATGTGTATAAATGGTGTATTTACACACCAGAGTGTAAGAACCACACACACGAGCATAGATCCCACACACCGGAGTGTTAGTTAGGGTGGAGCGTGTTGCACAGAGCAGTCACGTGGTAATAAATGTCGAAGTCGTTTCACGGACTCGCCAGCCGCCTGTTATTTCTGCAGCGTGTTCATTGTGTCTACAGAGTGTGAGACGTTGCAGCCCCTGTTGGAGATTAATGGCCAAGAAGGGTGCAGGCAGCGGGCAGTCGAGGGTTCTGCCCAAGTCGTCTCTATGGCCCTCCTCTGGGCCCTTGTCCGTGCCGGCTTGCGGCCCCAGCGAGGGGACACATGATGTCCACGGCAACTCTGCAAACCTTCGGCAAATGCTGGTCAAATGAGGTCAAATGGATATGGATGATAATATTGCCATTTAATGATTGACTGGTTGATGTCTGCAAACTGGCACAACCAGGCCAGTCTGAAGAAGGGTCTCGACCAGAAACGTCGCCTATTCCTTTTCTCCAGAGATGCTGCCTGACCCGCTGAGTTCCTCCAGCATTTTGTGTCTCTATCTTCAGTGTTAACCAGCATCTGCAGTTCCTTCCCACACAAACACCTATCAATACCTCTCAGTTATACTCCTGCCCTGAGTTATTGTATGGAGATTATATCTTTCCCCAGGATATTTACGTCCATCACAAACAGTCCTAGATAAATATCTGTACAAGCAGTGTGATCTCTTCAGCGCTACAGATATTGAGGAGGTTATTTCATGTGTTGTGCAGGAAACATGAAACTCACACCGTCACCACAGGATGTGGAGCTGGACTAGGTGCAGTTTCCTACACCCAGTGGTGTTGCATCTCCATCCACAGGAGCTGTGTGAGTGGCTTCAACCCCTTGTCCTCCATTCTCTGGAGCCCTGGCAGCTGAAACAACTACGGAGGCTGAGCATCCCAAGAGGGGGTTTCAATGTTTAATCCAGAATCCTTCCTGACCCAGTGAAACAGGAAGTAGTGAGAGTGGCCTGCTTCCTTTATCATCGTTACTTTTTTGCATATATTTAATCCATTTGATCGGCATGCCTCTATATCACCATCCACGTATCTAACTTCCCTTTCCCCACCCCCGACTCTCAGTCCGAAGAAGGGTCTCAACCCAAAACGTCACCTACTCCTCTTCTCCAGAGATGCTGCCTGTCCCGCTGCGTTACTCCAGCTTTTTGTGTCCGCCTTTGGTGAAATTGAAGCGTTTGATAAAGGGAGACGCGGTTTACGGTGCGAATCTTGATGGTCTGCTAAGATATGATGAGACGTTCCAGGATCACAAGGAGCAGTGTGCACGATCGCCTGTTGTATTTACTCTGAACAAAGTGGACTACGTGCAGAGTGAGAAGGATGTGGCAGCAATTATCTTTAGGAGGAGGAAATGCCATCGTTTTCTACTGGGACAACCCCATTGTTCCCATTATAGATCACAAGCCATCACCGGCAATCCTAGAGCCTCAGTCATTCCGACATTCCAACAATGGGGATTTCCAGGAATCAACACTGTTTGATTATATGATTGAATATTGTGTATCAAAGCAAATGTGATGTATTTGTGATGCTCATTCCACAATACTACATGAATGTTCTTATATTGTATAATGACAGAACGTACAGTGGAAGAGTTGTGTCGATCTCCCCAAAGCTAGTGTCCAACAAGTGACCGCTTGGCGATCATTTTGTTGAACACCTCCACTCAGTCCGCCTCAACCTACCTGATCTCCCGGTTGCTAAACACTTTAACCCCCCCTCCAATTCCCATACCGACCTTTCTGTCCTGGGCCTCCTCTATTGTCAGAGTGAGGCCCAGTGCAAATTGGAGGAACAGCACCTCATATTTCGCTTGGGCAGCTCACACCCCAGTGGTATGAATATTGACTTCTCTAACTTCAAGTCACCCTTGCTTTCCCTCTCTCTCCATCCCTCCCCCTTCCTAGTTCTCCAACTAGTCTGACTAATCAACACCCTTGATTAAATGTTATCTCTGTATGCTTCATTGTCAACTTCTCCTAGCCAATAATGATCTGTTTTGCATTTTCCTTGTGCTTCATCCCATTCCATGTCCCATTTTCACACCTTACACTTCCTTATCTCTGTCTCCTTCTCCCCAGAGTCTGAAGAAGGGTCTCGACCCGACACATCACCCATTCCTTCTCTCCAGAGGTGCTGCCGGTCCCACTGAGTTACCCTAGCATTTTGTGTCTATCTTCGGTGTAAACCAGCATCTGCAGTTCCTTCCTGCACAGTTCACTTTGCACTTATTTGAGTTTGTTTTGCATGATGCACCAACATCTAACATGCATGACTCCCTCTGCACTATCCCATGTAACATGCATTACTCCCTCTGCACCATCCTGTACCCGGTGGAGCAGCAGGGAGATCTGCATGGGTTTTAGAGAGAAGACCTTGACAAGGCAGGTGTTCCCTCCCACTGATCTCAGCGCAGTTCGGCTGTTTATGTTTCATCACCTTCACACACAATTGAGTTTAGTGCAGTCCATCTTAAACATGGGAGTACAGGCTGCAATTAAAGCAAAAAGGCAATGAAAAAAGCATTTCAACAAAGTAAGATTGACTATCTTTTCGTTTACAGCATGGAAACAGGCCTTTTGGCCAAACTTGCTCACACCGGCCAATTTGCCCATCTACACTAGTCCTACCTGCCTGCATTTGGCCATATCCCTCTAAACATGTCCTATCCATGTACCTGTCTAAATGTTTCTTAAACGTTGCAATAGTACCTGTCTCAACCACGTTCTCCGGCAGCTCATTCCGTACGTCTACTACCCTTTGAGTGAAAATGTCACCCCTCAGGTTCCTATTGAATCTTTCCCCCTCACCTTAAACCTTTGGCATAAGACTGAGGAGCAAGTTTGGCATTCGGGGACAGGACACTAGGAAGGTAGTCCCACCCAGCAGCCCACAAAGCCCAAATGGTATGAAATTGCATTTGAATTTGGTGGCCTGCACTGTGCTTGAAATGGTATGAAATTACATTTGAATTTGGTGGCCTGAAATCTTGCTTGAAATGGAATTTCAAGGAATAGCCGTGAGTGAACTACCAGCCCATCAGCCGTGAGTCAATCTACTGCCAGCCCACCAGCCATGAGTCAATCAACTGTCAGCCCATCAGCCATGAGTCAATCAACTGTCAGCCCATCAGCCACAAGTGACTGAACTGCCAGCCCACCAGCCCTGAGTGACTGAGCTGCCAGCCTTAGAATCCATTCGGCCCACAATGTCCATACTAACCCTCTGGAAACCAGTCCCTTGGGCCCACAACATCCATAGTGCTCCAGAAAGCCCCCCCCCCCCCAACTGGACACCAATATTGGAATTGGTGGAGAGGTGGAATATTGCGTTGGGGGACCAGCCCTCCCGTGTGAACATTGGACCCAACGGGTCCTACTTAGTCTAGTATATAAATAAAACAAACTGTGGGATTTTGCACATGTTCACCATGCCATGCTTATACATAATGTAAGGACAGTGTTTTTGCGTGACTCAAATGCTGAGATGATGTCCACAGAGTCATAGTCATACAGCCCTTCGGCCCTAATTGCCCATGCCGGCAAAGATGCCCCATCTACACTAGTCCCAACTGCCAACGTTTGGCCCATATCCTTCTAAACCTCTCCTATCCACAGAGGGTAGTTGAGGCCAGTTCCCAGGGAGTTAGATGTGGCCCCTTGTGGCTAAGGGGATCAGGGGGTATGGAGAGATAGGTATGGGATACTGAGTTGGATGATCAGCCATGATCATATTGAATGGCGGTGCAGGCTCGAAGGGCCGAATGGCCTACTCCTGCACCTAATTTCTATGTTTCTATTTTCTATCCAACCTTAACCTCTCTTAACTTTCTACTGTTAGACTCTCTCACCCACGTAACATGGTTCCACCCAAAATATATTGCACCCCTCACTCCCCCTGAATTAAAAGCACATTTATTTGTACAATTAACAATATCATTAACTCCTAAATAAATGTTTTTATTTAATAAGCAGTTGGGAACAAAATGTTCTTTTAGCGAAGATCATTTTCATAAAATTCTCCCATTGTTTTTTTTGGCGAGGTGTCAACCTTTGTCTGGTTACGTCCGGGAATCTTCTTCAGGTGTTTTACACGTTTTGTGGTGTCACGTCATGTACATTGCTGTTGGTGTTGTTTGGGGGGTGAACCGCAGTGTAGACCTTGATGAAAATAGTCAAGAACAATTACTGTTCTCGATCCGAAACGTCACCCATTCCTTCTCTCCAGCAATGCTGCCTGTCCCGCTGAGTTACTCCAGCTTTTTGTGTCTATCTAAGAATAATTAGTTTCCTTGTGGCTACATGGTGGGAAAGGAGTGAGTCATTGCTAATTCACCTCCACTTCTCTTCCCCTTTCAACACCTTCTGCTCCTCTCTTGACTGGGAGCCTTTTTATCGCTAGTTTAGTTATACAGGCCCTTTGGTCCACCATGTCCATGCCGACCATTGATCACCCGTTCACACTTGTTAACCCACTACTCACAAGGGGCAATTTACAGACAACCTACAAACCGGCACATCTTTAGATGTGGGGTGAAACTGGAGCACAGGAAGGAAATCCACAAAGTCATACATAGGGAGAACGTGCAAACTCCACCCAGACAGCACCCAAGGTCAGGATCAAACCTTTGTCTCTGGCGATGTGAGGCAGTGGCTCTAACATTGTGCCACCCACTCTGTCTTCAATCATCTTCATTAAGGGCCTGTCCCACTTTGGCGACTGCCGGCATCATTGACTGACGTAACAGGTCACCGAAAATTTCGCAGCGTGATGCGGCGGTGACACGGCATGACGACGTATTGGCGCGTGGTGTTTTTTCAAGTGTCGCAACATTTTTTTTGTTGCCGCTGGATTTTGAAATGTTCAAAATCTTTTGGCGACACTGATATGACGTCGGCAGTCGCTGAAAAAATAGGCAAGTGTGACAGGGCCTTTACTCTCTGTTTCCCCCTAGTTCTCTCCTCCCTCCCCACTTTTCTCGTCATCTTAACACCTATGTTTTGTTTACCTTTCCCCAATGCTGGTGTAACGTTGTCCAATTTCCCTCCCCATGGGCACTCCCTGGCCTCCCTCTGTTTTATTCTGGGGCTAAAATGCAGATCAGTTATGATCAAATTGAATGGTAGATGAAGGTTGTGGAGCTGAGGCACTCTTTACCAATCAGCCGAGCTTTGTTCAACTAGGGAGAAAATGATTTAGCAGTCTGCGGTATAATATTTGCGGAATAAATTAATGAGACAATTTCTCGCTGTTTGGGTAGATTGACTCTTCTCATCAAATGACCAGACACCTGATCACAGAGAAACTGTTGTCTAAGAGGCAGCCAGCAATCTTAAAACTCTCCTCACTTTTTATCGTTTTCTCAACACTTGATTAATTTTAATTTGCAGCACGCAAGAAGAATAGAATGACTTTTAAATCCCTTTTTAATGAAGGCGGGGGTTGGGGGGAGATGGCAGATAATAGGTGTCCATTTGACCACTGCTCCTTGATAATCCGACTGCAGTGCCTGCAATGATTTTTAATGTGCCTCATGAACCTGCAATTATAAGGTTTTTAAGTAGCATCAAAAGAGTTGCAGCATTCCCATTTTGTGAAAATAATTTGAGACGCATTAAATTTACAATGCTTAAACAGATCATGATGGATATTCCACACTGCTGAGGTTCTCGTTACTTACAACCATTGCCTTAGTCTGTGGCATCCCCATCTCCACAGAAATCCCACCAACGCATAGATATTTCCTTTTTGATGTATAATTCCCACACATACACAACACACACACACACAAACACACACACACACACACACACACACACACACACACACACACACACACACACACACACACACACACACACACACACACACTCACACATGCACACACGCTGTCAGGTATATTGCCACGCACACATATGCACACACGCACTCATACGCGTACACACACACACACATACGCACATGCACACACACATGCACACACACACGCACACACACTCACACACTCACACACATGCACTCAGGCATATTGCCACACATACACAAGCACAGATGCACTCACGCACATGCAAGCACACGCACATGCATATGCACACGCACATACACACACACGCATGCACACACACACATGCCCACACACACACACATCCGCACACACACCCAATCAGGCATATTGCCACACAGAGACACATAGATACACAGATACACATACACACGCACATACACGCACATACAGCATATTGCCACACACAGACACACACACACACACACACACGCACGCGCACGCACGCACACACACACACACACACACACACACGTACATTCACACACACAGACACGTACAAATGCACACACTCATACTTCCCCAACATATACATACCTAAATATACACAGCTATACAGCACACACGCACCAACATAGGGGAACATGCACACAAATGCGCAAACACATCTTGTAATGCCTTCCTTTGGGACTTAGGTCGAGTATCTCCCACTCCAGCTTTGTGGATTCTGAGGAGGTTGACCGAGACAAAGTGAGGAGTGTAGTCTCTTCCGCAGATGGTGAAGGCGGTGACTAATTTATGAGGTGATCCATCCCTTCTGCCTCTTACACCAGGCCCCTTTGTACCTCTAATCTATGGATTTGAGGTTGTTAAAACCATCCCAAATACTCCTTCTCCACTTGGAGAAGTCAATGTGCCAAGCAGACCCATTGTCTTTTATACAGCAGATCTGATCCATCATGTTACCTTGCTGGGGGACACAAGCTGGAGTAACTCAGCGGATCAGGCAGCATCGCTGAAGTAGAGGAATAGGTGATGTTTGGAGTTGAGACCCTTCTTCAGAAGAACCCAAAACGTCAACTATTCCATTTCTCCAGAGATGCTGCCTGACCCGCTGAGTTACTCCAGCTTTTTGTGTCTATAAGCTCACAGGTGATAGGGGAAGAATTAGCCCATTCGGCCCATCAAGGCTCCTACGCCATTCAATCATGGCTGATCTATCTCTCCCTCCTAACCCCATTCTCTTGCTTTCTCCCCATAACCCCTGACACCTGTACTAATCAAGAATCTATTTATCTCTGCCTTAAAAATATCCAAAGACTTGGCCTCCACAGCCTTCTGTAGCAATGTCTATCTTCGGTTTAAACCAGCATCTGCAGTTCCTTCACTGTTAGGTTGCTGGTTTGGTGGAAGTCCATAGATCAGATATGAGTTGAAGCCCTTTGAAAAGAAGCCACCAAGGCATCAATCGGTATCTGGCCTTTTAGATGCTAAGTGATATTCCTGATCCACGGGCCCATCAATAGCTTAACATCCTCTGTAATGGCCGCATCACGCTACAAAGGTCAGGATTAATAGATTTCTGCTATAAAAATGCACTCAATTTCCAAATCGACAGAACAACAAAAGAACACTTTGTTCCTCCTCAATAGCTGCAATTTAAAAAGCAAAGATTCCTAAAATGGTTTTAGATGGAGCTATTTGAGGAGGAAAGAAAGTTTGCCCCATGTTGACGTTTGGACCACATGATAAATAACAACTGGGTTTCACGTCTCTCAGAAGCAAAAGATCCGATCGATGAACATGAACCTCAAACATGGGCGGTCACGGTGGCGCAGCGGTAGAGTTGCTGCCTTACAGCGAATACAGCACCAGAGACCCAGGTTCGATCCCGACTACGGGTACTGTCTTTACGGAGTTTGTACGTTCTCCCCGTGACCTGCGTGGGTTTTCTCCGAGATCTTCGGATTCCTCCCACACTCCAAAAACGTTCAGGTTTGTAGGTTAATTAGCTTGGTAAATGTAAAAATTGTTCCTAGTGTTAATGTGTGCTGGGGGGTGGGGGCAAAGGGACTGTTTCCACGCTATATTGCTGTATCTCTAAACTAAACTAAACATGGAATATTAAGCACTGGAACAGGCCCTTAGGTCCTCGATGTCTGCCCCAAACCTGATGCCAAATTAAACTAATTTCTGTTTGCCTGCACATGAGCCATATCGCCCCCATTCCATGCATGTTAATGTGCCTATCTAAAGGCTTCATAGTGGGCGGTGGGTTATGAAACAAGCTGCCAGTGTAGGTAGTTGAGGCTGGGATTATTCCATAGTTTAGACAATAGACAATAGACAATAGGTGCAGGAGTCGGCCATTCGGCCCTTCGAGCCAGCACCGCCATTCACTGTGATCATGGCTGATCATCCACAATCAGTGCCCCGTTCCTGCCTTCTCCCATATCCCTTGACTCCGCTATCTTTAAGAGCTCTATCTAACTCTCTCTTGAAAGCATCCAGAGAATCGACCTCCACTGCCTTCTGAGGCAGAGAATTCCACAGATTCACAACACTCTGGGTGAAAAAGTGTTTCCTCATCTCCATTCTAAATAGCCTACCCCATATTCTTAAACTGTGGCCCTTGGTTCTGGACTCCCCCAACATCAGAAACATGTTTCCTGCCTCTAGCGTTTCTAATCCCTTGATAATCTTATATGTGTTAATAAGATCTCCTCTCATCCTTCTAAATTCCAGTGTATTCAAGTCCAGTCGCTCCATTCTATCAACATATGACAGTCCTGCCCTCCCGGGAATTAACCTTGTGAACAGTTAGACAGGTGCATGTATATGGGTCAAACATGGGCAGGCGAGACTAGTGTAGCTGGGACATGTTGGCTGGTGTGGACAAGTTAGGCCAAAGGGTCTGTTTCTACACTGTATCACACTATGACTCTAGCGACCACTATCATATCTGATTCCACCACCACCCCTGGCAATCCTCTCTGATCACATCCCTGCCACTGATGTGGTGCTCACTGGCCTATAATTCTCTTTGTTCTTTTCTGCAGATTGCGTGCATTTTATTGCACAACTCTATTAACCCTGACCTCTCTCGCCTGATGAGGCCGTTACAGGGGATGTTAGGCTATTGATGGACCATTGGATCAGGAATATCACTTTGCATCTAAAACTTTACTTTAGACTTTCGAGATACAGCGTGGAAACAGGCCCTTCCAGCCCACCCAGTGTCCGCGCCGATCAGTGATCACCCCGTACACTAGCGCTATCCTACACAATAGGGACAACTTACAATTTTTACCGAAGCCAATTAACCTACAAACCTGCACATCTTTGGGATGTGGGATGAAACCAGAGCACCCGGAGAAAACCCACTTGGTCACAGGGAGAACATACAAAGTCCATACATACAGCACCCGTAGACAGGATCGAACCCGGATCTCTGGCGCTGTAAGGCAGCAACTCCACTGCCACCCAAGGTGAAAGGCCAGTTAGAGAGAAGGCAGGTACAGGATACTGAGTTGGATGATCAGCCATGATCATATTGAATGGCGGTGCAGGCTCGAAGGGCCGAATGGCCTACTCCTGCACCTATTTTCTATTTTCTATGTTTCTATGTTACTCTTCCAGAATGGTGCCTGTATCGACTTCTTTTCATAGAAGTTCAACTCGTATCTTCCCCGCCACTGACGTGATGCTCACCAGCCTGTCATTTGTTTCAATTTCTTTGAGTTTAGTTTAGTTTATTGTTACGTGTACTGAGGTACAGTGAGTGGAAAACTTGTTTGTTGCATGCTGTCCAGTCAGCGGAAAGACTACAAATGATTCCATCCAAGCTCCCTACAGCGTATAGATGCTGGATAAAGGGAATAGCATTTAGTTTACAACGAGGTCGATGGTAGGTCAGGACTGCTCTCTATTTCCATTCTTAAATAAGGAAATGGCATTGGTTACTCAAACACACACAACCTCCTGATTCTTTTGTTTTGTTTACTGTGAGGAAGGTACCAACTGTCCTCAAGGAGTGACTGTCTGTCTGTGATATTTAATATCTCTAACTAATATTCTCCATGTAAAACAATCACAACCAGAATGCACCCTTCGCATTACAACCCGGACGTTTAATAAAAGCTGATGTTCTGGTGCTCACTGTGTGGTGGGCGTGAAGCAGCGGTGAAAGGGTTAAGTGCAATGTACTATAACCAGAGGCATCCAGTGTTAAAATTCCCTGTTTATGAAAAGACACTGCTTAGTCGCACAGCCACGAGTAATGGGAACACAGCAGTAGGAATGTTGTTCTTGGCTGTCTTTGCACTGCCTGAAGGAAGATCATATAATTCTACTGATTATTCCAGCATCCTGTTTTAACTCTCTCACTGCGGGCTTCCACATCTCGAATTAAATCATAAACGATGGCTCTCAGCATTTCCCAGATAACAATTCCACCGACGTCATTAGACACTGTGTTGGGACCAGCACAGGTTAGTTTGCTTTGATTGCATGCTGCTTAACATGTGTGCCGTTTCCTTTGGGTGGTGTTTTATGGTGGTGGCTAATCAGCTTAAAGCAATTGGCATTAACCCACGAGGCAGTCTTGTGAGAAGGGGTTAACCATACATTCGCAGAGGCTGCCTTCCAAGGGGGCAAATTACTGTTGCACTCCTGCAAGTTGTTTGCTTAGTGTATTGGGATTTTTGGGCAGTGGAAGTGTTTGCAGGTTGGCTGCACTTATTAGGGACAACAGTGTATTCCCCATGGTTGGAATAGTAGGCAGAGTGAGATTCTTTGCTTGCATACCCAAGGTATACAAATAGTGGCCACCTATGGTGCAGCAAAAGTTACAAAGTACGCCAACTCCTCCTTTTCTTCTCCCCCCCCCCCACCCCTCCTCCACAGCGGTCCCCCGACGTGCGGCTCTTCCCGCTCCCTCACAGCGGTCCCCCTCGCTCTCATCGATTGTTGGCTGTGTGTCGACCTGCGAGGCATTGCCGCTGCCGCGAGGCTTCACCAACGACACGGGCTTCACCACCGTCGCGAAGCTTCGCCGCTGTCACCACTTCACCGCCGCCGGGACCTCACCGCTGCCGACGCCCCCACTTCACGTGTCCGTCTTGTCCGTCGGCCGGTGCCATCATCGACCGCCGCACCGACCTCTCCCACTGTGGTTTGCCCACAGAATGATGAGACACACTGGCCCCTCCAGTCTACACACAGTCACATTGCACACGGTTCCGCACCAGGAGGTCGCATTCACAAAATCAACCTTTGTAATCGTCATGTTTCAATTCATCATAGAAACATAGAAACATAGAAACATAGAAATTAGGTGCAGGAGTAGAGGCCATTTGGCCCTTCGAGCCTGCACCGCCATTTAATATGATCATGGCTGATCATCCAACTCAGTATCCCGTACCTGCCTTCTCTCCATACCCTCTGATCCCCTTGGCCACAAGGGCCACATCTAACTCCCTCTTAAATATAGCCAATGAACTGGCCTCAACTACCCTCTGTGGCAGAGAGTTCCAGAGATTCACCACTCTCTGTGTGAAAAAAGTTCTCCTCATCTCAGTTTTAAAGGATTTCCCCCTTATCCTTAAGTTGTGACCCCTTGTCCTGGACTTCCCCAACATCGGGAACAATCTTCCTGCATCTAGCCTGTCCAACCCCTTAAGAATTTTGTAAGTCTCTATAAGATCCCCTCTCAATCTCCTAAATTCTAGAGAGTATAAACCAAGTCTATCCAGTCTTTCTTCATAAGACAGTCCTGACATCCCAGGAATCAGTCTGGTGAACCTTCTCTGCTCTCCCTCTATGGCAATAATGTCCTTCCTCAGATTTGGAGACCAAAACTGCATGCATTACTCCAGGTGTGGTCTCACCAAGACCCTGTACAACTGCAGTAGAACCTCCCTGCTCCTATACTCAAATCCTCTTGCTATGAAAGCCAACATACCATTCGCTTTCTTTACTGCCTGCTGCACCTGCATGCCTACCTTCAATGACTGGTGTACCATGACACCCAGGTCTCGCTGCATCTCCCCCTTTCCCAATCGGCCACCGTTTACATAATAATCTGCTTTCCCGTTTTTGCCACCAAAATGGATAAACTCACATTTATCCACATTAAACTGCATCTGCCAAACATTTGCCCACTCACCCAGCCTATCCAAGTCACCTTGCTGTCTCCTAGCATCCTCCTCACACCTAACACTGCCCCCCAGCTTAGTGTCATCCGCAAACTTGGAGATATTGCCTTCAATTCCCTCATCCAGATCATTAATATATATTGTAAATAGCTGGGGTCCCAGTACTGAGCCTTGCGGTACCCCACTAGTCACTGCCTGCCATTTACTCCTACTCTTTGCTTCCTGTTTGCCAGCCAGTTCTCTATCCACATCAATACTGAACCCCCAATGCCATGTTCTTTAAGTTTGTATACTAATCTCTTATGTGGGACCTTGTCGAAAGCCTTCTGGAAGTCCAGATACACCACATCCACTGGTTCTCCCCTATCCACGCTACTAGTTACATCCTCGAAAAATTCTATAAGATTCGTCAGACATGATTTACCTTTCGTAAATTCATTTTGAAGAGTGTTTTTCATTTTCTTTGGCGACTGGATGGTCGTACAATGGGCAGGAGACTGGGAGTCTGTGAAAACCTGTGAGCCCATAAGGTGGGCCGTCCCACTCTCGTGTCTGGAACCAAGGCATTACTGACAAGGACAAAGTTCACTGTAAACGCCCCCTTGCAAAGATGGGATTGACCTGCCTTCTTGAATTGCTGGTGCCTTCTGCTGCAGGTGCTCCCATACTGGGTTTGGGCAGGGAGATCCAGGGGTCAGTCCCGGGATATTGTCAGAGCAACTGTGGGTTCTTGAGAGTAGAGTCAAGGAGCTACAGATGCTGGTTTACAAAAAAAGACACAGGATCAGGCAGCATCTCTGTAGAAGATGGAAGGGTGGCTTTTCCCTTTAACCTATCCATGTTCTTCAGAGATGCTGCCTGACCCGCTGAGTTACTCCAGCACTTTGTGTCATTTTTAAGATACATTTTTGAGTTGGTACGTTATGCCCCTTGGAAGGGAACATAGTTAGTGGTGTTCCAATGTGCCTGTTGCTCCTATCCATCTGGTTGGCAGATTATTTACGTGGTGCTGTGGTAGGTTCCTCTGTCAATAGGAAGCCAAGAGGATAAACCATCACCCTCTGATCGTGATCTCCAAAATACGTCACCCCTGAATGCACCAACCTATTGGGATTACAGCGTTGACAAATCAACAGAACTGGACATCATACTCAACACTTTGGGGTGGCACGGTGGCGCAGCAGTAGAGTTGCTCCCTTACAGTGTCATGGAACTGGGTTTGATCGCTGACTACTATGGATGTTGTATGATCTCCCTGTGACCACCTGCTCCGTTTTCTGCAAGTCTGTAGGTTAATTGGCTTTGGTAAAGATTGTAAATTGTCTCTAGTGTGTAAGATACTGGTAGTGGAGGGGTCGATGCGGACTCGGTGGGCCAAAGGGCCTGTGCCGTATCTCTAAACAAAACAAAACTAAAAAGAACTTTCACTTCTGCCTTATAGCTTGGAGATCATGATGTTACTATGTAAGGGAAGCACAAGAACAGACAATTTGGCCATTCGGCCCTTTGAGCCTACTCTCCCATTCAATCAGCTGATCTCTTGCCCTCACCATTCCCTTGCCTGTTCTCCTCTCCTGTGGACCAAACATCCACCTCTCAGGCCGAAACTCCCTCTAGACCAAACATCGAACTCTCAGGGTGAAAGCACTTGAAGTTTATCTCTGCCCTGCTCTTGCTAACCTGCCTGTATTGGTCCCACAACACCCGTAGCAGCCTGTACTGGTTCCTTTCACATCTGCTCGAGCTCGGCTTGAGTACATTCAAGTCAACAAAAAGCACCTTCTGGGTGATGGTCAAAAAGCTGGTCAGTGAGAGGGGCTTTAAGGAACGTCTTAACAGGTGAAAGAGAGGTGGGGAGATGGAGAAAAGGGATGTCCATGCTTGGGTCTTATGTAGCTGAAAACAGTGATCAAATATGGGGACAGACATGTGGCTGAAAATGCAGTTGTTCGTAAAAGAATGGAGAAAGGTATGGAGAACGGGAGAGGCACGATAATGCAGGGATTTAAAAAGCAGGAGAATGTTGAAACTGATTAAAAAGGACTCACAAAATCGGAGGTAGATTGGGAGTTGATGAAGGTTATCCACTGCTTCCAGCTCTGCTTGGTCTTTGAAAGAGTCTTTTCCCCCGAACTTTCCCCATGTTTCCCCTACAAGTACCTCTCCAAGCTCCTTCTGAAACTAAATTTGAAATCTTCCTCTCCAGACAGGGTGTTCTGGAACAGAATAACTCACTGTGTAAAAATATTTCTCCTCATCTGCCAATGCATAGTTTAAGGCTTGGAGAGGCTTGGGTTTAGAGAACAGAATTTCTACATCAGATTTGATGTAAGCCTGATGTTAAGGCTGGATTACAGCCACCCAGGGTTGTACCGGACTGCATTTAAAGAAGGTGCAAACTGACCTTGCGTTTTGAACCGAGCCCTAGAAAAACCTATTTGTCGTCTCCTATTGACTCAAACTGAAAAAAATGCTCCTTATGTTACAGGGTTTTTGTGCTCTGTTCAATGCCAAGATAAATAAACCAACCCGTCTCTGCCTTGCCAAAAACCTCTCTGTTATTGGGCTACACGACCAAATGTCACAATTCATTATTAATAAATTTAAGGATGAAAGTGGCTTCATGTTGCTGAAGAACTAAGGGTTGGAAAAGCCAATTGGCCTTGGATCATAGAGTCCGCAACTGGAATCTGGCAGCAATTCACTCCGTTCCCTCTCACAAAATGAGAGACAGACTGGGACAGACTTGGACAACAGCAACCGTGGTGCAGCAGGGATCTGAATTCCCCAAACGCATAGCTGCACCTCCAGGGCAGGACTTTTCCATCTATTCCCTGCCAGCAGATTAGTTCCTTTCCAACTATGCGTGGCTGAGAGATGAAACACCAGCCAGGATGTGGATAATCGTAAGATATTTATGACACACAGGATGCCATTTGGCCCATCAAATCCATGCTGGCCACATAAGGAGCTATTTTGACTAATCCCAGTCCCCAGTGGCTTGCAGCACATCGAGTGCCTGTTCATTCTCACGTCCAAGGCTCAGGCTTTCTGACTCTTCCACTCCCGCAGGCAGTGAATCCCAGACCCCTAGCCAGTCTCATTTTCCATCCACTCCCATCCAATCCTTCCACCAATTAACTTAACTCCATGCCTTCTGGTTATATTACCTCACTGTTAAGGAAATGGGTTCTTCCTGTGTAAAAAAAAAACAGCCTGAAGTTGTTTTTCAGGGTCCCGACTCCAAACGTCACCTGTATGTGTTCTCCTGAGATGTTGCCAGACCCGCTGAGTTACTCCAGGAAAATTGTGCCCTTCCTGTGGAACCTGTCTCGGAAACTTATAGTCTTATGTACCACGTTTAAATCAGTTCTCCATTTCCTCTGTAATAACCTGAGCCTAACAGTCTGGGTTTAGTAAATGGGAGCCAAGAAGAAACTGCAGGTGATGAATTCCCTCATCACTCTGACCTCTCGGTCCGTGACCTTTTGCAGTGTTACAATGATATACGCTTGACAGGCAGCATGTCTGGGCACAATGCAGCTTTCCGGACTCACTTTTGACTTCTACAAAAGCAGATCATTCACCCAAGAGACTGCAGATGCTGGGATCCCGAACAAAACACAAATCACTGGAGGAACTCTGCAGGTCAGGTAGCATCTATGGAGGGAATGGACAGGCATCGTTTCCGGTTGGGGCCGTTCTTCAGACTCTGAAATGTCCAGATCATTCACACGTCAGTCTTTATTGAACCTGGCCTCTGCTGCTGTCTGCCATCAGTCTGTGATTTGTAGCTCGGACTCTCTCTGACCTGCTGAGTCCTTTTCATTCCTTTATCCCCATCATTACTTTCTAAACTGAAGATAGACACAAAAAGCTGGAGTAACTCAGAGGGACAGGCAGCGACACTGGAGAGAAGGAATGGGTGACGTTTCGGGTTGAGATCCTTCTTCACACTTTTTTGTGTCTTTCTTAGGTGTAAACCAGCATCTGCAGTTCCTTCCCACACAACTCCTGTCATAATCCCATTGATTACCACGTATCACCATGGCAACCCTGCTCACATCCTATCACAGATATTCCCCTTGTCCTTTCCATCCTCCTCCATCTTGTCTGTGGAATTCTCTGCCTCAGCGGGCGGTGGAGGCAGGTTCTCTGGATGCTTTCAAGATAGAGCTAGATAGGGCTCTTAAAAATAGCGGAGTCAGGAGATATGGGGAGAAGGCAGGAACGGGGTACTGATTGGGGATGATCAGCCATGATCACATTGAATAGCGGTGCTGGCTCGAAGGGTCGAAGGGCCGAATGGCCTACTCCTGCACCTATTGTCTATTGTCTATTATCTTCTCCTTAACATGAAACATCTCTGTCCCAATCTGATGAAAGGGTCCTCAGTCTGGCATGTTAACTGTGTTTCTCTCTCTGTAGCTACTGCCTGACCTGCTGAGTGCTACCATCATTTCCAGCTCATATTTCAAGGTTTCCCCTGCCCTTGTTAACATCAGTGTAGATCTCCTCTGTACCCTCCGCAGGGCTAGTATGTTGTCTTCTGGTGGAGCGGCCAGAAGAAGGCCACCCTCTGACACCAGCTGTAGGCTATGTACCACTGCTGTGTACAGTTCTGGCACACCTTTCCTGCTCTTAATGCCTTGACCTATCAAGAAAAGCACCTAGAAAGTTGTGCTCTTAAAAGTTGAGAAGAGCCATAAGAGTCGGCTGAATCACCCTTCCAGGTTCAGCGACTTCTCCAAAGACTAGAGACTGGGAATCATCTGAAAATTTCAAGCCTTCCTTAGATTTTTTGTAAGCAAAGATTCTGGAGCCAGGGTCGTCTGCATCCAAATCATACGTACAACGATACTTGTACTGAACTGTAGATAACAATAGATTTCGCTGTACCTCAGTACAAATAAAGCAGCATACAGCTGTAGCTGTGATGCAGGGTCACCAGTGTCGATCCTGTACCTATATCACCCACAACGGTGTGAGCAGCCCTGGACACACCTCAACACTGGCCGATTATGGACTTCATTGACACCCTATCCAGGGTGAAATATTCACTGATCTGTATCACTTCCTTCTTCAAAGGAAGACTTCCTCAAGGAAGATATGACAACATCCAGACTGCAGGCGAGAACTCTTCCGCAAGGGGAACTTTCTCAATAAGGCTTCTTTCTCCTTCTTGTCCATTTAGCCACCAGACTTACTCTCAACAACCACCCACATCAGTGCAAGAAGGCCAGGACATTCGATAAAGTTGTGGAATGGATACACATTCCAGTCCCCGACCTCCCAACCTACCTCATTGCAGCTGTTGCGCTTTTAAAAATCTACACATCCTGTGCAGTGGGCGGCATCGTGGCGTAGCCGCAGAGTTGCTGCCTCACAGCACCAGAGACCCAGGTTCAATCCTGACTACTGGTGCTGTCTGTACGGAGTTTGTACGTTCTCCCCGTGACCTGCGTGGGTTTCTCTCCGAGATCTTCGGTTTCCTCCCGCACTCTAAAGACGTACGGGTTTGTAGATTAATTGACTTGGTATAAATGTAAGTTGTGTGTAGAATAGTGTTAATGTGTGGGGATCGCTGGTCAGTGCGGACTCGGTGGGCCGAAGGGCCTGTTTCCGCGCTGTATCTCTAAACTCTAAAACACCCTCTGTAACTGTAACAAAATCGTGTGTAACATTATCTTCTGCACTCTGGCAGTTTTTTTCTCTTTGCAGTACTCGTTGTACTTGTGTGTGACTTGAGTCTACTCGTGTATCGTGTGATTAGATGGGATAGCACACAAAGTTTTCATTACATCAAGATGTCTGTGGCAATAATAGACCAACAATGCCAATGCCAGTTCCATTGGGACGGCAATCATTGTGGGGCTGCTTCTGAATGAACCATTGGCCAATGTTTTTGTATCTCAATATCAACAAAACTTACCAATGCTTGGATAAACAAGGTTTAATGAAGCAAAAAGCATATCAATCTATGCTGCATCAAACCATGCTGTGTATTTCACTTTGACGGACTGTGGTTGAAAGTGTCAGAGCGTTTCAGCTTGACAAGTTATAAAAATCCCTTCACTTCAGCTGACGAGCGAGGGAGTAAAACATTTAATGGTCTATATCTCCCCTGCTATAGATGAGTCTCTCACCAGGGTCTCTTCAATACCCTGTAACACTGCTCCCTCTCCCCACCCCCCCACTTGTAACAAGGGCAGAGCCCCCTAGTCCGCACCTTTCACCCCATTAGCCAGCAAATACAACAAATAATCCTCCGCCATTTCCGCCACCTCCAACGTGACCCCACCACTCGCCACATCTTCCCATCTCCCCCCCTGTCTGCTTCCCGCAAAGACCGCTCCCTCCGTAACTCCCTGGTCAATTCTTCCCTTCCCTCCCGCACCACCCCCTCCCCGGGCACTTTCCCTTGCAACCGCAAGAGATGCTACACTTGTCGCTTTACCTCCCCCCTCGACTCCATCCAAGGAACCAAGCAGTCGTTCCAGGTGCGACAGAGGCTCACCTGCACCTCCTCCAACCTCATCTACTGCATCCGCTGCTCTAGATGTCAGCTGATCTACATCGGTGAGACCAAGCGTAGGCTTGGCGATCGCTTCGCCCAACACCTCCGCTCGGTCCGCACACCGCGACGCCCTGTGTCTCCCTTTCAAGGGAGATGCTAAAAATGCATTTCGTTGTCTCTGTACTGTACACTGACAATGACAATAAATTGAATCATTTCATTTCATTTTTTCATTTCATTTCATTTCAATAACCAATCTAATCTCCCGGTGGCTCAGCATTTCAACTCTTCAACCTTTCTGTCCTGGGCCTCCTCCATGGTGAGAGTGAGCACCACTGGAAATTGGAGGAGCAGCACCTCATATTCCGCTTGGGTAGTTTACACCCCAGTTGACTTCTCCAATTACCTGTAGCCCTTGTTGTCTCCTCCCCTTCTTAGCTCTCCCTCAGCCCTCTGGCTACTCCTCTTCCAAAACGTTGCCTATTTCCTTCGCTCCATAGATGCTGCCTCACCCGCTGAGTTTCTCCAGCACTTTTGTCTACGGTCTGTATCTCTCGTTGCCTCTCCACTGACTCTCAGTCTGAACAAGGGTCTCGACCCGAACCGTCACCTATCACTTTTCTCCAGAGATGCTGCCTATTCCGCTGAGTTACTCCAGCATTTTGTGCCTAACTGCACCTTGAGTTAGCAATCAGGGATGGAATTCCAAGCAAACTCCTCAGGTCCAACTCTAGAGCATTGGCATGGTTTTTGTGCTCATGTCTCTGCAATTGGAGCTAACCGCAGAAGGTTGTGACCCAGGGGTGAGACAACAACCGCTGAACCATTGGCGCTAGTCACTGCAACACTGCGTCACTGCAACATCACGAGCAAGTTGTAATTTCCACTGCCACAACAATAACGCTTCAAACTCCCTTTAATTTGAATTGGAATTGCATGCAATGGCATCGATATTGCAGTTAACTGCCATTTGAAAGACTGACTGCTCACAATTAGAGATCATAAGCTTTCCCAGCTCTCTGAAACCGCTGACCGAATGCCAAAAAATTGCCACACTGAAAAAAAACCTGTTATTTTAAACCGTGCCATTAGCTAAGAAAAAATAAATAGAGAACTAGTGAAGGAAAAGCAGGGAACAGAGTCTGGTCTGCAGCTGTGGTTAATTAATTTTGAAATTCTTCCTGTGGCCAGATAACCTGGATAATGTGACATCAACTGCTCCCTCGTTGATTAAGATACACATATTTTGCAAGATCAATCTTTCTGTTTAATTTAATATCGAGTAACCGTGTCCAATGGGCAGGTTACATTACAGCAATAATATTCTGCATTCCCACAATAAATGAAAATCTTTGATTTTTTTCCGCTCTGCTGGATGAAGATTGCCTGTGGTTACTTTTTACGTTTATTTGGGAGGTGAGCATTGTCTTAGAGCCGTACAGCACGGAAACAGGCCCTTCAGCCCAACTTGCACATGCTGACCAAGATGCCCCATCTACGCTAGTCCCACCTGCCTGCGTTTGACCCATATCCCCCCAAACCGCTCCTCTCCATGTACCCGTCCTAATGTCTTTTAACTGTTAACAGAACACCTCCTCTGGCAGCTTGTTCCATATATCCATCTGTGTGAAAAAGTTGACAAGCTTGATGGTAACTACCAATGCTTGAGTGAGAAGGGCAGTGCAATTACTCCTGGGCCATCTGAGGTCTCTACACCTTCCAGCAAGGCTGTTCATGACAGCATGAGGCACGTCTCCTTTAGGAAGTAGACAAAAGTGCTGGAGAAACTCAGCGGGTGCGGCAGCATCTATGGAGCGAAGGAATTAGGCAACGTTTCGGGCCGAAACCCTTCTTCAGACTTGTTCATCTCCTTTGGGAAGATGAGGAGGAATTTCTTTAATCGGAAGGTGGTGAATCTGTGGAATTCATTGCCACAGGCGGCTGTGGAGGCCAAGTCAATGGATATTTTTAAGGCAGAGATAGATAAATTATTGATTAGTACTGGTGTCAGGGGTTATGGGGAGAAGGCAGGAGAATGGGGTTAAGAGAGAAAGATTGATCAACCATGTTTGAATGGCGGTGTAGGCTTGATAGGCCAAATGGCCTAATTCTACTCCTATCACTTATGAACTTATGATATGGACTCTGCTTGATGTACATGAGAAAGTCTCAGTGCAGACTCCAGCAGCTGCTCTGGGATTTAGACCCAGTGACAGGGGGAAACAATGGCAATTACTTCCATGCCAGGATGCATTGTGACTTGGAGGACAACGTACAATACAATAACACAATACAATACAATAATACGCTATTAGCCAAGTATATTTTGCAACATACGAGGAGTTTCATTTGCCAAGTCGGTCATACAAACAAAAAGCAACAGAACACACAAAATACATTTTAAAATAAACATCCACCACAGTGACTCCTCCACATTCATCACTGTGATGGAAGGCGAAAAAAAGTTCGGGGGCCTCGAGCCTTCCGTTGCCGGGATGATCTTACTCCCGTAGCTGGCGGCGGGCCCTCAGCATCGGGGCGATCAAGCTCTCGCACCAGGGGGGGTGTCAGCTCTCCCGCGCCGAGCGATCTGGCCCCGTCGGGACTTGCCGAACCTTCTGCGTCGTTGGAGCTCCCGACTCGTCCACTCCCGAGACTGCGAGCTCTCGATGGTAAAGTCCGCAGGCCGCGGTTGGAGCGTTGATCCCAGGCAAGGAATCGGCTCCGATGGTAAGTCCACGTCCCTGCGGTGGAGCTCAAAGTCAGTCCCGAGCAAGGCCTCCAGCTCCATGATGTTAGTCCGCAGAGCAACCGGAGATACGACCCGGACAACAATCGCATCTCCGCCAGGGTAAGAGATTGAAAAACAATTTCCCTCGACCCCCACATAAAACAAACCAGAAAACATTAACACTAACTTTTAAAACACACTCAAAATAATTTAAAAAAGACAAAAAAACCAGACAGACTGTTGGCGAGGCTGCCAATCGTGCGGCATCCCTGGTGGAGATGGGGGGTGGTCATGCTCTCCTGCCCTGGCTCCTCTGAGTGGCAGAAGGTGCAGGTTAGAGAGGCAGAGCTGGAGAAACTTTGTTGTTGCATTGGTCCATGTCCTTAAGTATTTTAGTTTGCCATTGGGCCCTAAGAAACATAGAAACATAGAAAATAGTTGCCATTCGGCCCTTCGAGCCTTCAATATGACCATGGCTGATCATCCAACTCAGTATCCCATACCTGCCTTCTCTCCATACCCCCTGATCCTTTTAGCCACAAGGGCCACATCTAACTCCCTCTTAAATATAGCCAATGAACTGGCCTCAACTACCTTCTGCGGCAGAGAGTTCCACATTGGCGTCATGTTTTTCGTCGTGAATCTTGTCATGTTTTTTGTGCCAAGTTCTTTAAAATTCCACAGATGATGATTCCTGGGACATCATGGTCAGCATGGCCAAGTTGGGCCAAATGGCCATTTTCCATGCTGCATGACTCTATGAACTCAAGTGGAACCCTCTGCTGGAGTTAATACACCATAAAGAGACAAGTTGGCACAAACACAAGATGCATAAAAAGATAGACCTACATTTTTATAAAACCCTTCACTATCTCAGGGCAGTCTGAAAGATCATCAACCTGAAATGTTAATACTGTTTCTCTCTCTCTCTGCCTGACGTGTTGAGTACTCCTTGTTTTTACATCAGAGTTATTTCACTGGGTTTAATCCATGCTCCAAGCTGAAAAAAATCATTATCTCCGCCAGCCGTTTTCTGCTCTGTGTCTGCCACTGACTGGAGGATGTTTGGCTTCATGTTGCTATCAAGTTGGGCGTACAGTACCCTGTTATTGAAGATAGTATAACAAACTACAGACTGCAGAGGAACAGCCCATTTGGCTCAACAAACTGATGGTAGGCACAAAAAGCTGGAGTAACTCAGCAGGACAGGCAGCATCTCTAGAGAGAAGGAATGGGTAACGTTTCGGGTCGAAACCTTTCCTCAGACTCGCAGAAGGGTCTTGACCCAAAACGTCACCCATTCCTTCTCTCCAGAGATGCTGCCTGTCCCGCCGACTTACTCCAGCTTTTTGTGTCTACCTTTGGTTTAATCCAGCGTCTGTAGTTCCTTCCTACACAAACTGAAGCTGGAGTCCTGTTCATCTTCACCACCCACCCTCAATATATTGCCTTCCACTCCTTGCTCCCTGGCTTCATATACATTCCCTTTCAAACCACCTCTCTTTCCAGCCCTGGAAACAAATTGAACGTTTAGCTGAATTCCTGACTGGATTTATTTGTGACAATTGCATCCAGTTCTGGACTCCATCTACCCCACCAAACTTGTCATCCTAACGGCCTCCACCGAGTTGCCCTTCCAACTCCGACAACCGCAGTGTAATGGTCCCCGGCCTGTTTCATCTCCCTTGTTACAATAGAAGGAAGAAATGTTGGACCTCCTCCATGCGGGGTAACTCCAGCCTCCTCAATGCTCAATTGTTCAATGCTCAGGTGAAACCCATCCCCAAGTGCTCCACTTACCCTGCACAGATGGTTAAATCGTTTCTGAGCTTTTGCGCAAATAGCTGGCCGACCTCGGTGAAGCAGTGGACCTCATCTTGCTGATGAAGGCAACGTAATTGCATATCTCTCTGCCCCATTCCTGGCTGCCTGGCTTATCTGTCTCTGTCCCGCTCCCCACAAACAGCTATTTCCGAGCTGCCATCTCACACCAGGCTCTCCAATCAGAAAGACCCCGAGTTGCTGAAGTGTTTCAAATAGCTTTCTTCTTTCCCTTTGATACTCTTTTACTCGAGCAGATTAGATCCGAGCTCAGCTTCCTCAAAACGGAAAATAAAAAAAAGGCAGACATTGCTTTTTTATATTTCCCACAGGAATACCTTAATGAGATATCGGAATAAAGCCATCACACTATTAATGCAACACTGCTGTGCTGTAAAATTAGATAGCAAATTGGAGGAGCATTTTCTTGCTTTTATTTCTTTTGTACCTGCTGTTTTCCATTCAGATTAATGCGGGCACCACTGGACAGTTTTTTTCCGTATCATTTAATCCCGAATGATAAGGTAAGCCTAAGGTTCGGCATTGCTCCTGCAACACTTGCCAGCGCAAGGCCTTCCATTCGATATCTTCTGAGCAGACCTCTCAGCACCGCCTCGCCACCCTCCACCCTACTCACCTCCCCTGGGCCCTTGACACCCTGGCTTTCTGCCGTGTGAAGGGCCGCAAGTGAACCGTGTTTCTCCCCCACAGGCTGCGATGAGCTTATTCTGCTCTGCACTGATTGTCGGTCAGGGTGAGTGCTTCCTACAACGTGCTGTGCTTCTGCTTAAGAGAAATACGTTGGCCTTCTGGAACATTAGAGGAGTTTGTGCCTCCTTCATTACGCTCGGCCAGGTGGAACTAGAGGAAGGAACCAACATTTACCGGGTGACACCTCGCTCGTTTAATGGAGTTTCAGTGCACTTTCACTGCTCCCACAGTTTCGCTCAGCGTTTTTTTTTTTTTCGAAGTCCATAAATTATGTACTGTTTTTGTGCTTGGAAGAGCAACCCTTTTAGATTTGACATTTAAATCCTCCCCGCTGCTGCTGCTACTACAAACTCTTTTTTGTTTTCTTCCGTTCACCCTCTTGTGTCCGTCCTCACATTATCAATCACAGTACGTAAACATTCACACTTCTGCAGATACTTTCCCTATCTGAGGATACCACAACGTTAATTGCAACCAGCCACTTGTAATTGCAATAAGGTTAAGTGTGAGAGAGCTTTTGATGCCACATAAGGAATAGGAGCAGGAGACAGTGAGGTGGCTCCTTACACTTGCTCCACCATTCAATACGATTACAGTTGAACTTGGGCCTCATCGGATTCCTTACCTGATCCACACAGCCCTCATGTCAATGTGTGGAAAGGAACTGCAGATGCTGATATATACCGTAGATAAACACAAAGTGCTGGAGTAACTCAACGGGCCAGGCAGCATCTCTGGAGAAAAGGTTTTAGAGCTACAGCGTGGTAGCAGGCCTTTCAACCCACTGAGTCCGTGCCGTCCACGATCCCCTGTTCACTGGTTCTATCCCAGCCAGTAGGGACAATTTACAGAGGCCAATTAACCTACAATCCTGTATGTCTGTGGATTGTGGGAGGAAACCGGAGCACCTGGAGAAAACCCACGCGATCACAGGAGGACTGTATAAACTCTGTACAGACATCACCCGCAGTCAGAATTGAACCTGGGTCTCTGGCGCTGCAAGGCAGTAACCCCACCGCTGCACCACTGTGCTGCCTTTGGTAGTAGCCGTCAAGTCTAGAATGTTATGTTAGTTAGTCTTGTCTCAGTTGGGATAGTTCAGGTTAGCAATAACTGGGACAGGTTTGGATTGACCATGGTCGGGACATGTCCAGATGACTGCAGTTGGGAAAGGTTTTCCATGAGTCGTCGTTTGGCCCAGTTTTCATTTTTCTCCTGAGCAGAACTGGTCTCCCAGCCCAGCCTCCCTCAGTTGCGGTCAGAGACCTCTCCTTCTCCTCAGTACCTTTCGAAAACAACAAGCACTTACATTTCTGCATTGTTACCTATCTCCAGAAGTTGATCACAGCTGTTGAAGTGGCTTGGAAGTGTAGTCACCAATGCAGTCTGGGAGATATGCTGAATGCCCATGCACAGGAAGTTCCCACACACAGCAATGGTAGTGACCAGATAACGTTAGTTAGAAGGTACACAAAAATGCTGGAGAAACTCAGCGGGTGCAGCAGCATCTATGGAGCGAAGGAAATAGGCAACGTTTCGTCCCGAAATGTTGCCTATTTCCTTCGCTCCATAGATGCTGCTGCACCCGCTGAGTTTCTCCAGCATTTTTGTGTACCTTCAATTTTCCAGCATCTGCAGTTCCTTCTTAAAAACGTTATTTAGAATGTTGGTCAAACTATAAACATCAGCCCTGGAACGCTGCGGAGAATTCTGTGGACCCAGTGTGGGGGAACCGCTAAGGGGGACCACAAATGCCATGTGTTAAAAATGGCTCGGGTAAAATTTGAATACCTTGTAACCTTGTCAGCGTCCTTTATGTGGTGACTCTTTGCATACCTTGGGAATGCAAAACAAAGAATATTGCTGTGACTTGTCTCATGTGATAATAAAGTATCATAAATTAATGAATCAATCCATTAATTTATGATGCTTTATTGTCACAAGTGACAGCAACAGGTGAATTCTGATCGAAGCAAGTAATTGATTAATTAATTAATTAGCCAGCTGATTACTTAATTGATTAATTAGATCAGAATTCACCTGCAGCTTTTCAAAAGAGTACCCCGGCTTTTGCTTAAGCCCTCTAAAGGGGAACAGGAGAACAGCGTAAACATAGACATAGAAACATAGAAATTAGGTGCAGGAGTAGGCCATTCGGCCCTTCGAGCCTGCACCGCCATTCAATATGATCATGGCTGATCATCCAAATCATCTCAGTATCCCGTACCTGCCTTCTCTCCATACCCCCTGATCCCCTTAGCCACAAGGGCCACATCTAACTCCCTCTTAAATATAGCCAATGAACTGGCCTCAACTACCCTCTGTGGCAGAGAGTTCCAGAGATTCACCACTCTCTGTGTGAAAAACGTAGTTTTAGGTCTCACCCGAGAGGCAGCATCTACTGGCAGTGCTGCACTCGGACAGTGCTACACTGGAATGTCAGCTGGGGCTTCACAGCTTAGATTGTCGCGGGGGAGATAAATCAGTCACATGAGGGTCAGGTGAACCACAGCAACACTGTAGAGCATCGCATCGCATCCTGATTGCGTGTGAAATCCACCCTGGAAATAAGCTGTTGCTGCTTTATTGCCTTTCCTGTGTTGCTAATGTTCCAGGTGGAGGACATTAGGAACGTTGCCTGGCTGTTTTACGCTCGCTCAGTGGCATTCCATTAATGGATAAAAGTGGCAGTGTTTGCCAGTGGAGATCTCCCACCTGGGACCCTTTCACTCCTTCTCAAGTATGCAGCCATCAAACACTAAACCTCCTCGGCAGCATTAACAAGTCCATTAAAAAAAGCTTTACTAAATCAGAAAGGCATGGCAAAGTAACATAAATAAGGTGAAGGGCAACAAACCACGCGAGAGACAGCGAACCTCACATGCCTCTGAACACAGCAGAGACGGAAGGTGTTTTTTATCAACTCCAAATGCAGGACTCACCCAGTCTACTTCAGTCCTGGGCTATTGTCTGAGGTCTGCTTGTAACCTCAATGGACCTCTGCTGACCCCTCTGCTCGATACTGCTCTCTATTAACAAAACTGCACGTCACCTACTGAAACGAGCGTGGGGTGTCGGTTTTTTCGACACAGACTAGAAGGGTCGAGATGGCCTGTTTCCGTGCTGTAATTGTTATATGGTGTTATATGGGTGTGAGTGGTTCTGGATTACAATGGCTGCTTTCCAGAGGCAGAATGAACTGTAGATGGAGTTGATGCAAAGTGGGAGCGGGGTGGGGAGGGGGGGGGGGGGGGGGGGGGGGGGGGGGAGGGGGGGGGGGAGAGGGGTAAGGTTAGGGGGAGGGGGAGGGGGTTTGCATGATGGACTGGGCTGCGTTCACAATTCTGTAATTTCTTGCCGTCTTGGGCAGAGCAGTTGCCAAACCAAATTGCGATACATCCTATAGGATGTTTTCTTTGGCGTATCTGTAGAAAATGGTAAGAGTCATTGGAGACACACTAGAAGTGTGATCCCACCCCAATTACTTATTTGTAGGAAGGAACTGCATTTGCTGGTTCATTCCGAAAATAGACACAAAATGCTGGAATAACTCAGCGGGTCAGACAACGTCTCTGGAGAAAAGGAATAGGTGATGTTTTGGACCAGTCTGAAGAAAGGTCCAATGTTCAATGTGGTTGCACCAGGACCTTATTGTTGGTGATATTTACACCTGATAACTTGAAGCTGATGGCTTTTGCCATTTCACTGGAGTCAATGACCAGGTCCTTGGTGACATTGAAGGAGAGGTTGTTGTTTTAACATTATGCCACTAAGCCGGGTATAGATGGGAGAAAGGCAGATAGTTTCCCAGAACTAACATCCTCCAGCTCAAGGAGAGAGACAGGAATATTTGCGCTGGAAGAATGAGACGTACATTTATAATTTATGTTCATTAAATTTATTAATTATGACAAACTATGCTTTATTGAATAATGTATGTTTTACGAGGCAGTATTTTGGATTCAGTATGGAGATGAGGCTGGTGTTGATTCTGTGGTCCTCTGATCCTCGGGTGGCCATGTCAATGTGGGGCTTTGGGATGCTCTGGGCCAATGTGATTGCCCACCCCTCTCCCCCCCGCCCCCAACCCCCCGCCTCCCCCCCCCCCCCCCCACCCCCCACCCCCCAGCCAGGCAAATGTGTAGGAAGGAACTGCAGATGCTGGTTTACGCCGCAGATAGACACAGAAAGCTGGAGTAACCCAACGGTACAGGCAGCGTCTCTGGAGAAAAGGAATGGGAAACATGGGTGTCAGGTAAAGGAGCTTTAGTTTAGTTTAGTTTAGTTTATTGTCACGTGTACTGAGGTACGGTGAAAAGCATTTGTTGCGTGCCACAGGAAACAATTCTGGATGAGCAAACAGCTGTCCCTTTACCTCTCTTCCTCTCTCCACAGCTGCTGCCTGACCTTCTGAGTGTTTCCAACATTGTCTGATTCTCATTGCCTCCAGTGCCCGTCTGCAAGCAATCTTAATGCACGTTGTGGTCTGTCTGGTTCTTGCATGAGAGGAATCAGAGCACATCCTTTTTTTAAAAAGAGCTATGCTGTGGGATGGCCTGAAGTCATGTGAGCAGTGATATAAAAACGAGTGTCTCTTCTCCCTTTCAAATATCAGGAGACTCTTAGTGCCTCTTGTCTTGTAGCCGCGCTGATTCTTTAAGCAAGATTGTGAAATTAATGTCGTCTGATAGCCAATTTGACTGGGGATTTCTGTTCTTACTAGACCCTGGATTGAAATGGCCCTGAACATTATCACTTAGGATCTTTAATAACAATCTGATGAATGAAACTTCCATCTCATTTTCTTGTCCTACTTTCAAGTTTAGACCCTGGGGTTAAAGAATATTACTCTTGGTGAGTATTGCAATCAACGGCTAGGACACTCAGAGGAGCTCAGACGTCACAGGCACCAAAGCCTTGCTTTAAAAATCATGACTTGTTTTTTAAAAAAAAGGATCCTTATTACTTGCATTAAGAATGTGCTTCATACGTGTGTGTGTATATATATATATATATATATATATATATATATATATATATATATATCTGCTGAGATGCATCACCCTTCCACTAAGGTCAAGCAATGAGAAATAGATTTGTTCTGTCCTTCATTCGACTATAATGGAAAACTGCTTTTTCAATTTAGGCATTTAATTTTTTGCCTGGGGCCATGAGTTGTGAATTGGACTGGAATCATCATATTTCCTGTCTTTGAAGAATAATTATCCTAAAAAAAATGGAGCCAGGAACTGAAATGAACAGTGATATTGCAATCATGAATACATAACTCAATGTGTAATAGGTAAGAGGAGGCCCCAGGGTCTGGCTTTAAATGGCTTAGCTAGCTCTGCCTGGCTGCTACACTTAGACTTTAGCTGCTTCATTTAACTATTTATTGAAAAGCATCTATCGTGCCTCAACCCCAACAGAGACACTTAGTGATGGACTGTTATCTGCGGTGCATTTTATTGTCCTAGCTCCGACTCTGGTGAGCTAATGCATTTCCTCTTCCGGTCTGGAGTTACGTTTAAAAAGCTAAGTAGTCACAGATTTATAGGATGGAAGATAGACTTGTGTTTTTGTTGCCGGTTTCATGACTGCATGATGTCTCCAAATGCTCTACTGCTGGTGAAGTACTTTGGGATTGTGGAATAGGAGAATCCATTCAGCCCGCCTGTGTCATCTAATTCTATCCGTCTTGCAGATGCAAGATATTCACTGTATTCTCAATGTACTCTGTGAGGTCCTGTAGACATCGATTTTAATAAAAGCACAACCTCCCTTCACTAATCAAAGTTCACCTGCCCCCACCCCTCATGCACCAGTTACAAATGATACATATTCCAGAGTCTCAGTGTAGTTCCACCATTAGAAGCGTATCTGTGTCTTTGGCTAATTCTCCACTTGTTACTTGAACAGGTTGTCACATTTCATTATCAGCCATATTTGGTCCTGCCTCAGGACATTGATGGTGTATCCCAAAGATGCGTGGGTTGGTGGGTTAACTAGGCTTCTGTAAATTGCCTCTAATGTGCTGATGAGTGGCAGCATCTGAGCAGACAAGGTGCATGGAAAATAAATGGGATTAGCATTAATGGGCGCTTGATGGTCAGTGTGGACACCAGGGGACTATTTCTCGTTTAGTTTAGAAGAAATGGGTGATGTTGCAGGTCGAGACCCTTCTTCAGAATGAAACTCTGAGACTCTCAGTCTGAAGAACGGCCTTGACCTGAAATGTCACCCATTTCTTTTCAAGTTCAAGTTCAAGTTTATTGTCATGTGTCCCTGTATAGGACAATGAAACTCTTGCTTTGCTTCAGCACATAGAACATAATAGGCATTGACTACATAACACATGAATAAATAAACTGATAAAGTGCAAAATGACAGATAATGGGTTATTAATGGTCAGAGTTTGTCCGAGCCAGGTTTAATAGCCTGATGGCTGTGGGGAAGTAGCTATTCCTGAACCTGGTCGTTGCAGCCTTCAGGCTCCTGTACCTTCTACCTGAAGGTAGCAGGGAGATGAGTGTGTGGCCAGGATGGTGTGGGTCTTTGATGATACTGCCAGCCTTTTTGAGGCAGCGACTTCGATAAATCCCCTCGATGGAAGGAAGGTCAGAGCCGATGATGGACTGGGCACTGTTTACTACTTTTTGTAGTCTCTTCCTCTCCAGGGCGCTCAGGTTGCCGAACCAAGCCACGATGCAACCGGTCAGCATGCTTTCTACTTTGCACCTGTAGAAGTTAGAGAGAGTCCTCCTTGACAAACCGACTCTCCGTAATCTCCTCAGGAAGTAGAGGCGCTGATGTGCTTTCTTGATAATTGCATCAGTGTTCTTGAACCAGGAAAGATCTTCAGAGATGTGCACGCCTAGGAATTTGAAGCTCTTGACCCTTTCAACCATCGACCCGTTGATATAAACGGGACTGTGGGTCCCCATCCTACTCCTTCCAAAGTCCACAATTAGTTCCTTGGTTTTGCTGGTGTTGAGGGCCAGGTTATTGCGCTGGCACCATATGGACAGTTGCTCGATCTCTCTTCTATACTCGGACTCATCCCCATCAGTGATACGTCCCACGACAGTGGTGTCGTCAGCGGACTTGATGATGGAGTTCGCACTATGCAGTCATGAGCATAGAGTGAGTACAGCAGGGGGTTGAGCACGCAGCCTTGAGGTGCTCCCGTGCTGATTGTTATTGAGTCTGACACATTTCCACCAATATGCTGCCTGTCCGGCTGAGTTACTCCAGCATTTTATGTCTATCTTCAGTGTAAACAAGCACCTGCAGTTCCTTCCTACACATCTGCTTTAGTTTAGTTCAGTTTCATTGACCATGTCGACCAGCAAACCCCCTTGCACTAGCATATATTACATATTATTACCAAAGCCAATTAGCCTTTAAACCTGCGTGTCTTTGGAGTGTGGGAGGAAACCGGGGCACCCAGGAAAAACCCACGCAGTCACGGGGAGAATGTACCAACTCCGTACAGACATCACCTGTGGTCAGAATTGAACCCAGGTCTCTGGCGCTGCACCACCGTGCCACCCATGTTTCTGTTGGTGAGTGGCTCTCTGACTGCCGAGACACGACCATAAAACTCTGGTTGCAAACTGCGCTGGGTATTAAAGCACTGCTTCAATTTTCGAAGTGCCATTAAACCATGCCCTGACCATTCCTGCAGATCCCACAGGTCCCACAGCAGTGCTCTGAAGAACAGGGACAATGTTCTGCCTAATGCATGTCCTTCAATATTACTAATAACTTGATTATCTTCTTATTATCACATTGCAATTTGTGAGAGCTTGCTGTGGACAAAATGGCTGCTGTGCTTCCTACTTACAACACAATTGAATGATTTAAAGAGGTAATGCCATACTAATGCAAATCTCTCTGCTCCCCCATTCCACTGTCCTTGTACTGTACGTTTACAGCAACTGTTTCAATCTCCACTGATGTTAGCCATCAGACCTTTCTGCTCCCTCACAACCTTCCTTGATCATTCTTTATACATCTTTAATAACACTGGGACCGTGGGCCAATTCTCGCCCAGATTGATGAGATAAAAATAGATTTTTCTCTGTTGGCTCATTAAACAAGCTTGGCTGGTCTCAACCTAATTCCTAATTTGCTCCATCTGCTCAAAATCCTCCACTAATTGTCTCTGAATTGGCAATCAAACTCCAATAGGTCACAAGGACTAGTAGGAGTGTGGGGATGAAAATGAATTGATGAATAGTGGGTTTTCCCTTGTGTTAAAACATGTCCTAACTTTGAAACTCTTTCAAGATTTTTTTTTTTTTTTTTTTTTTTTTTTTTATTTATTAAAACCAGCTCAGTGCAGTACATCCGCCATTATGTTTGCCACATGATGCACCAACATTAATTCAGTGCAATAATCACTATTAGTAAATCTACAACAGACTTTGGCAGATATTTCCAGCACTGGAGTACACAGGTAACCATGTAAAGTTGGTGCACCTGTGGGCCTCTAGACTGCTTTGTGTGCACTGTGCACTATTTTGTCTAGAGAGCCTGGCTCCCTAACACAATGAAGTGGCACAGCGGGTAAAGTTGCTGTCTTATGCCCCGTCCCACTTAGGAAACCTGAACGGAAACCTCTGGAGACTTTGCGCCCCACCGTGCGGTTCCCGGTTGGGTGGTTGCAGGAAGTGGAAGCAGGTAGGGAGACTGACAAAAACCTCAGGGAACCGCACGGAAACCTTGGGTGGGGCGCAAAGTCTCCAGAGGTTTCCGTTCAGGTTTCCTAAGTGGGACAGGGGCATTACAGCGCCAGTTCGATCTTGACTAAGGGTGCTGTCTGTACAGAGTGTGTACATTCTCCTGTGGCCATGTGGGTTTTATCCATGTGCTCCAGTTTCCTCCCACATTCAAAGAAGTGCAGGTTTGTAGGTTAATTAGCTTTGGTAAAAATTGTAAATTGCCCCTGGTGTGTAGGATAGTGCAAGTGTACGGGGTGATCGCTGGTCGGCGAGGACTCGGTGGGCTGGCAGGTCTGTTTCCACGCTGTAATTGTGAAGTAAAGAAGGAGGTGAGTAATCCATGTGGAGTTTGGTGTTGTCTTCAGAAATCTTTATTACACGTTAGTGGCTCGGACAGTCATTTGTCTAAACATGAACTATACTGCTGTACAAATCCTTTTTATAGATTTCCTTATCTATGGTAAATATGAATATATATAAGGCTAAATAAAATATTTATTTTGCATTTAGTGCCATTATTAGGTCATGTTCCACATGTTCAGCCTATTGGGGGTTGTTTAATATTGTCACGTGTACCGAGATACAATGGAGAAACATTGTTTGTGTGCTCTCCAGTCAAACTGTGCCACACATGAGTACAATCACGACACGCACCAGTACAACAAATAGTTCAGAGCAAAAATACCAGAGTGTAGAATATAGTGCCAGTCTTGCAGTTATATAGTGTAGCGTCTATTCAAATCCCCTCCTTTATATGCTCACTCCCACCCCTGTCCAAAATGTCCCTATTGTCCCCTCTCTTCCACCCACTCACTTTGGTGTTACATTTTACTCCTCTTTCCTTCTCTGATACCCTTTTGTCCCCTTTTCACCTTTAGCTTTTATCACTTACTTCACGCATCTACTAATCAACTCCCCATCTTACATGTATCCACCTATCACTTGCTAGTCTTTGTCCTGCCCCCACCTCACTTGTCCAACTTTTTTCTCCACCCTTACTCCACCCAGTCTGAAGAAGGGTTCTCATCTGAGCTTCACAGATTCTGCCTGACTCGCTGAGTTTCTCCAGCACTTTGGTGTTTTGCTCAAGATTCTGACATCCGCAGTCTCTAGTGCCCCTGTACTTGTGCTGGGTTCACCCCAGCGTGGGTCTGTTGTTCCAGGGGGTTGGGAAATCTGCGAAGGTTGGTCCTGGCCCGTTGGCCAGTCGACACAGCCAGGGCGTGGTGCTGGCAGATGCTGCTGCCATCAGCTTGGGAACTGGCCTGCAGCGCTGGAATCTGGGGCTTCCATGAAGAAACAAGTGTCAGTAGATGTCCTGGCACCAGGCAGATCTCCTCATCTCCCCCCACTGGAACCTCCCTTTGAACTGTATCATCCCAGCCAGTTGTTTGTTGGTTTACTGACTTCTCCAAATTAAATGACATTATATATGAGATTTAGGTTAACTTGGGTGAATTATTTGTGCTTTTCTATTATGCGTTTGATGGCTGTGCCTACAGCCACCATGGTTCAAATCTCTGGAATACTCTCCTTTCTCCTCTTTATCTCATTAAGTAACGGCAGCACAGTGGTTAAGTTTCTGTCTTACAGCGTCAGACACCCGGGTTCGATCCTGACTATCGCTGCTTTCTGTACGTGGTTAGTACATTCTCCCGATGACTGCGCGGGTTTTCTCCGGGTGCTCTAGTTTCCCCCCGCATTCCAAAGATGAGCAGATTTGTAGGTTAATTGACTTGTATAAAATTGTCCCTGGTGTGTAGGATAGAGATAGTGTGCGGGTGATCGCTGTTTGGCATGGACTTGGTGGGATAACTGGCCTGTTGCCACATTGTATTTCTAAACTTAACGAAACTACAAGAGTCAGGAAGTCATGTTGCAGTTTTATGACAGTTTAGGTAGGCCGCAGTGTGAGTATTGTGTGCAATTCTGGTCGTTCTATTACAGGAAGGATGAGGAGGTTTGGAGAGGGTGCAGAAGATAAACTGTGGCCTCGACTGGAGGGTATTTGCTATAATGAGAGTTTGGACGAACATGGATTGTTCTGGCGCATCAGAGGCTGAGGGGAGACCTGATAGAAGTTGACTAAAGAATGAGTGTTATAGACCAGGTGGACAATCAGATTCATTTTCCTGGGGTGGAGATGTCAAAGATTAGAGGGCATAGGTTGAAGGTGAAAGGGGAAAGTTTAAAGGAGAGTGCGTTCCTGAAACTTGCTGGTGGTGGAGATGGATACAATTGTATTTAAGAGGCTTTTGGATAAACACATGGATATGCAGGGGATGAAGTGAGCGGACCACATACGGGTAGCTGAGCGGTAGTTTGGTTCGGCATAGTTTGCCAAAGGCTCTGTTTGTGTGCTGTACCATCCTATGTTCCTTTGTAGATCCTGTCTCTCTGACCCACTTATTTTGCCATCTATCCAGCTGATGTGCTTTGAATCCGTTTCTGGTTATGTATAAACTGCCTTCAGCTACTTCACTACCTTAACGCTTTAAATGCAACGTTGTGAATATATGTCGATGTCTGCTGTGCTCGCTGTCGATTCCTCGGGCATCTGCGCTGACAGGAGTGGGTGAACAGCATCGTCCAAACTCCAAGTGATTAAATACAAGGGAGATGGCAGGATTGAGGAAGGACCCTGAGGCGTAACGACAGCATCCTTATTGATGCTAATTCAGCTCTTTGACTCTGCCAAGTTTGGCAGGTCTTCCCAACCCGTTCTCATCTGCTTGTCCTTTACCTGCTCTTACAACTCAGTAGAAAAACACCTTGGTTTTCAGGTTTGCTTGGAGAAACACCTGGAGCAGATGTGCAAGAAAATTCCCAACTATCCTGTACTGCGGGAATGTTGGTGCTATTTGGCCATTGGCTGCCCTCAGTAATATCAACCCCTTTTTAATTTTGGCAAATACAAAATTCTCTACCCCCACTCTGACCTTTCTATCCATGACCTCCTGCATTGTTACGAGACCCTGTGCGAACCTGAGGAGCAGCACCTTGATTAGTACGGGTGTCAGGGGTCATGGGGAGAAGGCGGCTGAATGGAGTTGAGAGGGAAGCTTAAATGGCGAAGTAGACTCGATGGGCAGAATGGCCTAATTTTGCTCCTATAACTTATGAACCTCATCTTCTATCTGGGCATGTTGCAGCCTTCCTGACTATATCGTTCTGCATCTCTGGGTAACCAGCTCTTTCTTTCTGTTAGCTGTAAAACGGGCTATTTCTTCCCCTCTGACACGCATTTCACAACTTGTCTTTCCATATCTCACACCTTTTGTCTTTTCATACCCGGCCTCTGTCTAACCACCTGCCTATCAAAACCCTCATTTTTCCCCTCGCATGTACCCACCTATCTCTTGCCAGACTTCATCCTGCCCCTCCTCCCTTCCAGCTTTCTTTTGCTTCATGAACCCCTGCAGTCCTTCACATACAGTCAGAGTTTTACATTGTGGAAACAGGCCCTTCGGCCCGACTTGCCCACACCAGCCAACATGTCCCGTCTACACTAGTCACACCTGCCTGCGTTTGGCCCATATCCCTCTGAACCTGTCCTATCCAAGTACCTGTCCAAATGTTTCTTAAACGTTGCAATAGTCCCTGACGCAACTACTTCCAACGGCAGCTCATTCCATACACCCACCACCCTTTGTAGGTGAAAAAGTTATTAGGTTCCTAATAAATAAATCTCCCCCCCCCCCCCCCCCCCCCCCCCCCCCCCCCCCCCCCCCCCCCCCCCCCCCCCCCCCCACCCCCCCCCCCCCCCCCCCCCCCCACCCCCCCTCCTTAAACCTATGCCCTCTGGTTCTCGATTCCCCTACTCCTACTGCAAGAGACTCCGCGTGTCTGCCCGATCTATTCCTCTCATGATTTCGTACACAAGGTGAAGCTGCTCCCTCAGTGATGTTGCAACACAAAATGTGAAACTGTTTGCGATTAAGTATATGCTATTGACGGTGTACTGTAAAGACGGGTGCAGTAAAGGACTCTTAGCAACCATAAATATGTTGTATAAATACATTGAGGCTTGGCAGTGAACTCCTAACATGCTCCAGCCAAATGAGTGGATTAAGCAATGATGAAATCTCATACTGGCTCACTCGTCTGGGACAATCCTGTCAAATAGCATCGTTTTAAAGAATAGCATTGGCAAGCAGTGGTTTTTACTGTTAAATGTGTGGAGTGCATTTACCGCTCGGTGTAGGGACAAATCCTTCATTTTAATAGCTATTGCTTTCACCAGGAAAGATAATTCTCCAGGTAATTAAATAGTATTGAGGATGTGACAATGATCAGCAGAAAATGGTGTGAAATCTGAATGCAATAATTCACCCAGTGTCTTGCCTAACGGTAACAATAAGAAATGTTTGGATACCATGATAATAGTGAATACTTTGACAAGGGATTTATCTTTGCACAAAGGATATTGAATTCTTTCACCCATTTAAAACAAGCTGTGGAGGATGAAGGTTTTGATACTGAGCTTGTTGAAGTTTGGTTTGGCCAAGAAGATAGATGGAGTTGAGATTAGATTAGTGGGTTTGGGACAGGATTAAGAGGTAGAGTAGCCATTGCCAGCTCTGGGAATCCTAGTTGAGAAAGAATATTTGACCACCTGACCCAGATTGGTGATAGATATAATTTGGTTGTAGAGTTTGGCCCTTGGGCAGCTCCAGAGATTTTTCTCTGGGTTAAACCTCTTGCGTGAAGTTCTTTCAACCACCATAAGAGGACAACATAAGGAGTTGGATAAGGAGCAGCTCATTCAACCCATGTTTGTTCCACCATTCAATAAAATCATAGCTGCTCCTTGATCACAGCACCACTTTCCTGCACTAACCCCATATAAAGAATCCTACAGTGTGGAAACATGCCCTAGGGCCCAACTTGCCCACATCAGCCAACATGTCCCAGCTACAGTAGTCCCTCCTGCCCACATTTGCCCCATATTCCTCCAAACCTGTCCTATCCATATACCTGTCTAAACATTGAGATTAGTCACTGCCTCAACTATCTCCTCTTCCATAAACCTACCACCCTTTGTGTGAAAAAGGTTGCCCCTCGGATTCCTATTTAAATCTTTTCCCCTTCGTCATAAATCCATGTCCTCTGGTCATCTATTCAGCTACTCTGGGCAAGACTCTGTATCCTTCAATATCCAAGCATCAAATTCCACCTTGAATATTATCAATGATTGAACCTCCACAGCTCTCTTGGGTAGATTGCAAAGGTTTGTATCCTTGGGATGAAGGCATTCTTCTGTTCCCGATGCTGAATAGCTGAGCCTTTATTCTCTGTGATAGACAGCCCAGCCAGGAGACACACCATTGCTGTGTCTATCCCATTAGAGCCTATAAAAATAAATTGAATGTATAGGAAGGAACTGCAGATGCTGGTTTACATCAAAGATAGACACAAAATGCTGGAGTAACTCAGGCAGTATCTCTGCAGAAAATAAATAGATAATGTTTCGGAGGGTTCGGACCCAGAATGTTCCCTATTCCTTTTCTCCAGAGAAGCTGCCTGACCCACTGAGTTTCTTCAGCAAGATCCTCTCTCATTCTTCTAAAGTCCAGTGAGTGTGGGCCTAGGCTGCTTATTGCTTATCTGAAGAATGGGCTGACCTGAAACATCGGCAGTTCCTTCCTTCTCCAGATGCTGCCTGACCTGCTGAGTTCTTTCAGCACCTTGTGTTTTGCTGCTTATTTCTCCTCTAAGGGAAGTTACCGATACCAGGAATCAATCCAGCAACCCTTCATTGTTCCCTTTCTATCAGGTAGGTAAATCAGACCCATGGCTCCTGATGTGCTCAAACCAGCTGTACATAACTGCAATAAGACGCTACTACTCTTAACTTAAATCCTCTTGAAATAAAGGGCAACTTTTAATTTCCCTGCTGTATTCCATGTTCACTTTCAGTTGCGTTTATTATCACATGCACCGAGGAAAAGCTTTTGTTGCGTGTGCTAACTAGCCAGCATAAAGACTACACATGATCAAACCATCCACCGTGTACAAATACATGATGAAAGTAATAACGTTTAAACCCCTGTCCCACTGTACGAGTTCATTGCAAGAGTTCTCCCGAGTTTGCCCTGATTCGAACTTGGAGATTTACGGTAACGGCCACTTGTCGGTACTCGGGGCTCTCGTGGACATTTTTCATCATGTTGAAAAGTCTTCCCGTGCTTACCTGGCATTGGCGAGTCTTCCCGAGTACCTGCCGTTAGCGCTAAGAAACGTCCCCGAGCTCCGACGTACCCGCTGCGTTCATTCTCCGTGCTTACCACGAGTTTGATTTTTTTTTTTTTAACTCGGGAGAGCTCTTGGAATGAACTCGTACTGTGGGACAGGGCTTTTAGTGTGAGATGAAGTCCAGTGATTCGTGTGCAATGATATCCAAGTCCCTCTGAACACTGACTCCTTGGGATATCATTGGGTTTGTTCGCTCGTGTTTCAGACGACATGGAGCTCGCTGTTGGCTTCTGTCGCCGTCCAACATGTTGACAGAATTGGTCGCCCAACGCGTGACAGAGTGCATCGTGTTGTTGTTTCCGGGGATGGTCATGAGGTGGCTTCTGTCAAGATCCCCATCATTGGGTTAACAAATGCCATCCTTGAGTTATCCAAGTACTACAGTGAGCACTCACTAACGAATATGTTCCCCACGAATGTACTGCCGGAGGTGTCACGCCGTACAAAGATCAGACGGGGACAGAGAGAAGAAGGTTTTGTCCCTAAAATCTCAGACAGTTGGCCCCAAACACCTCAATAGCAGCTGCCAGTGTGGCTGTACATTAGAAGCAAGTGCATGTCTTGTACCTTGTCTACACCAGAGGGCCGAGGGCAATTAACAGCGGCCAATTAACCTCCCAAACTGCACGTCTGTGACAAGTGGGAGGAAAACCAACACGGTCATGAAGATCATGCAAACGTCACGCAGACAGCACTGGAGGTCAGGATTGAACCCGGGTCGCTGGAGTGGGGGAGGCAGCATCTTTGCCAGCTGTGCCACTGCACCATTAGATCGGGACCGACCACTCCTGATGGTTATCAGGGTGCAGCTACCCATTAGATGTGGTTGCTTTCCGACAGCTCCCCTTGTAAGGCTGAAATATTTCTGCATGCCAGTAATTCAGGGATTCTGATTTAATTCCGTGCAACCTTTCAAAGATCAGTCGAGTGTAAAAACCGTTCAATGATACAGACCAACATCTGTAAATTGAACAGTCATATTCATTAAGGAAGCATTAAAACAATACTCAGCCCCCGTCTGGGACCTTGTGCTTTCAGCAGGTTGTTACTGAGTCTTTGACAACGCAAGTGGTTATTATAGGGTACAGATATTAAAAAGGGTCACAGATGCGGGGGGGGGGGGGGGGGGGAATGGGGAAAATACATGGCAAAAGCCCTCTGCAGATGCCAGTGATCTGGAAGTGTTTCAGACAATGATGGGTCGCTGATCTTCCTAGCGTCTGTCTGCATGGAGCATGCTGGAGGAATTCTAATTGTGTATTCCGCTTTGACAGCTCGCCTAGTGATCCTAAATAGAGATTTGTCACACTTCATTCAGGCCTGTCTCGGGCAGGCAAGCTGCTGATGAGCTCCCAGAGTCACAGGAGGTCGACTTCCAATCAATGTGCAAAGTGAAAAAGCCATCAGTAATTCAGTGAAGAAGAGAAGTATTTCAAGGGATAACGGGTTATTGCAGAGGTCAGGCATGCACGAATATAAAAGAGATCAATATCTAGACAGCTATCAGTCCGATTACATAATAGGGCTTTGTCTGCGCTGTTGGAAAGGCAATGATACAGCTCGGTGAGATTGAAGATTTAAGGCCAATTTTATACAATTTATCTACTTCAGAGCACTCGGCATTGTGTGGCCGATATTCAAAAGTTCACTGATTGATAAACTAGTTTGGCGTGGAAACAGGCCATTTGTTCCACTCGGACTGAAGCACAACCCAGCTAATCCCACTCCCCCACCCTCTGCCATTCCATCAGCAAACCCTCTCCTACATACACGTCCAACTCCCTTTAGAAAATTTAGTTCTAGTTTGGAGATACAGCATGGAAACAGTCCTTTTGGCCCGTTGAGTCCATGCCGACCATCGATCGCCTACCTGGTCACACTAGATCTAATCTCTCATCCAATCACTGCGCACCAGGGGCAATTTAAAGGGGCAAATTAACCTACAATTTGGGATGTGGGAGGACACCGGAGCACTCGGCGAGAATCTACATGGTCACAGGGAGAACGTGCAAACTCCACACAGACAGCAACCAAAGTCGGGATCGAACACATTGCAAGTGAATCTGCCTTCCGGAGGTCCTACACTGCTTACGGGGAAAGGCCCTTCGACACGGCACTTGTAGTTGTTTTGACAATTGGTTCATTCTCCGATCTCTGGCATTAACCCTCTGCCGATGGGAACAGTTTCCTTGTTCCCTGTCTATCCCACCGCCTGATCCCATCACTCCCTCTTCTGGTCCATGGGGAACAGTCCAGCTTCTCCACTCCATCCACAGTTCCGCTACTTCACATCCTGGAATCACTTTGGGGACTCTCATCTGGCCCTCCTCTAAAGCCTTCATATCTTCCAACGATGGGACATTCAGAATGGGGCCCAGTGCTCCAATGTTTTATCTACTGCAACTTTCTTGCTTGTGTTCTGTGCCTCTATATGTGAAGCCCTGGATCGCAAACGTAGTTTAAACAACTTTCTCAACCAGTCCCATAAATTTCATCAAAATGTGCAATTTTCTCTGTTCTTGTATCCCGTTTTAGAATTGTGCCCCCTAGTTTGCATTGCTGCTTCTCTCTACCAAAATATCACACGTCCCATTTCTCAGTATTAATCTTTGTTCTTTATGTAACTGTTTTCTTCTAACTTTCTTCTCCCCCCCCCCCCTCCAACCCCTTCCTCTCGCCACAGTCAGTCTGAAGAAGGGTTCCAACCCACCTATCCATGTTTACTGGAGATGCTCCCTGAATTGCTGGGTCACTCCAGCACTTTGTATCTTTTTCTTCTTCTAAACCAGCACTTGCAGTTCCTTGTTTCCACTTTGCCCCTTCTACCACTCTCTCAATGTCCTTGAGTAGAAACAAGGAACTGCAGATAGTGGTTAATACTCAAAAGGGCATGAAGTGCTGGAGTAGCTCGGGTGGTCAGGCAGCATATGTAGGAAGGAACTGCAGATGCTGATTTACATCGAAGACCGACACAAATTTCTGGAGTAGCTCAAAGGGAAATGCAGCATCTCTGGATAGAAAGATTGGGGAGAGGGAGGCACAGAGATAAGGAAGTGCAAGGTGTGAAAACGAGACATCAGAGGGGATGAGGCTTGGGGAACATGTGGAATTGATTATTGTTAGCATGGAGAAGGTGACAAAGGGATAAAGGGATCAATTTTAATCACAGTTGGTTTGGTCGGAGAACGAGGAAGTGGGAGGGATGGAGAGAGAGGCAAAGCAAGGGTTACTTGAAGTTTAAGAAGTCAATATTAATACAGCTGCCCAAGCGAAATATGAGGAGCTGTTTCTCCAATTTGTGCTGGGCCTCACACTGACAATGAAGCGAGATTGGTACAGCTGGCCAGGACAGAAAGGTCATTGTGGGAATGGGAGGGAGAGTTGAAGTGCTGAGCAACTGGGCGATCAGCTAGGATTATGTGGACTGAGCCGAGGTGTTCAGCGTGACGTTCGCCGAGCCTGCGCTTGGTCTCGCCGATATACAGGAGTCCACATCTGTAAAAGCGGATACAGTAGATACAGTACAGATGTTGGAGGAGGTGTAAGAGACCCTCTGCCTCGCCCGAAAACACTATCGGGGTCCTAGGACGGAGTCGAGCAAGGAGGTATAGGGACAGGTGTTGCATCTTCTGCGGTTGCAGGGGAAAGTACCTGCGGAAGGGGTGGTTTGGGTGGGAAGGGACCAGTTGACCAGGGAGTTGCGGAGCGAACGGTCTCTGCGGAAAGCGGAAAATGATGGAGATGGGTAGATATCGCAATTCCAAAGATCCTGTCCCTGGGTAAATATCAACCACATTAAAAAAAAAAAATTTAAAAATGTATTCTGTAAATATGGAAAGATACCAGCTTGCATTAGCTGCTTTAGTGAATCCTGGGCCAATGGTTGTGATAACTGACATGAGACTTGGTGACAGGCCATGGAATAATAATGCAGAATTGGTTAACTATGATGGACGCAGCCAGCTGTACCAATCTCGCTCCTGGGATAAGTAAAGTTCTGTTGTATAGTATCGTATATTCAACCGATCAGAGCGGCAGCGAATGAAGGAACTACATCAAGGTGGACCAAGAACAAGGCTCATGAGCAAAGATACTAGATCAGACAGTCGTCTCAAGAGGTCAAAGCTCAGAGATCAAGCATCCACCTCCTTAGATGTACAACTATGAACACTGAATATTTTTTTCCTCATTTTTTTAAGCTTCAAATGTCTTTGACTTCAGTCAGCTCTTGGACAGCCACAGGCAAGACTACAACACAGAGAGAGAGAGGGAGTCAGATCGAGGGACGGATTGTTCCTCTTGCATTCCCTTGCTGCCTCTGAGCTACAGATACTGTGATGCAGAGAGATGTTCTGTCAGAGCAGCCACACAAAGTGAAGCTTCAGATGCCTATTTAAGATTGTGAAGTTGAAAGCTAAAGACTGTCATAGTTGAGCGGTGAGGGGAAAACCTTTTCTCTGATGCAGACAAGCCTTGCTGCTGAACCTCCAGCATTGTTCCTTTGGACTGAATCCAAAGTGAAGATGTGTATTCCTGTCACATCAGGCTCTCGACAGCCCTGGTACTGCTGGCAAGTGCTGACCTTTGCCTTCCAAAGCAAGCTGATGTACAAGTATGATTGCCACTGATGTAGCACTGCTTCCAGCCAAGAGACTTTTGTACCATTTCAAAACAGTAATTTCTGTGAAATTGCTGTTTTGAAATGCCCTTATCATCGTAATAGACTGTGAAAGTGTTCTCATTTCATCACCGACATTGCGCATTTGTAAACCGACAGGAAGCAGTTCATGCTGAAAGAAAGAGCTGGCATTTCAATAGCACCTTCCATGAGCTCCATGTACCCCCAAGCGCTCCGCCTCTGATGTGCGTTAGAGCAGCAAGCAATTTGCGCACAGCAAGATCCCACAAGCAGCCTGATGGGGATGGCACAGTGATGAGGTGGTTCAGCTGCTGCTGCCTCGCAGCCCGACAAATACAACTTTGGTCCTCGCTTCGAGTGTGGAGTTTTCATGTTCTCCCTGTGACCACATAGGTTCCAGTTTCCTCCCGCATCCCAAAGATGTGCGGATTTGCAGGGTTAGTGGTCACTGTAAATCACCACTAGTGTGTAAGGAATAGGTGAGAAAGTGGGATAACATCGAACTAGTTTGAACGGGTGACTGATGCTCAACGTGGACCTGGTGGGTTGAAGAGGCTGTTTCTATGCTGTATTATTCAATTCTATTCAACGTCCCAAAAAATGTGTCGGCTGGTGGGTTAATTGACTGATTTAAATCGCCTCTAGTGTGTAGGTTGCGTAGAATTTGGAGTGTTGGTGGGAATGTGGGGAGAATAAAATTAATTAGGGTGGAATTGGGATAAATGGGTTTCTATGCTGTATTATTCAATTCTATTCAATGTCCCAAAAAATGTGTCGGCTGGTGGGTTAATTGACTGATTTAATTCGCCTCTAGTGTGTAGGTTGCGTAGAATTTGGAGGGTTGATGGGAATGTGGGGAGAATAAAATGAATTAGGGTGGAATTGGGATAAATGGGTGTTTGATGGTCAGCAGAACTCAGTGGGCTGAAGGGGAATCGAGGACCAGAGGACCTAGGTTCAAGGTGAAGGGGAAAATATTTAATATGAATGTTTTTCACACAAAGGGTGGTGGATGTATGGAACATGCTGCCAGAGGAGGTAGTTGAGGCTGGGACTATCCCAGTGTTTAAGAAACAGTTAGACAGGTACATGGATAGGACAAGTTTGGAAGGATACGGACCAAATGCAGGCAGGTGGGACTAGTGTAGCTGGGACATGCTGGGCGATGTGGGCCTGTTTCTACACGGTATCACTCTATGACTCTAAGATCGCAGCTCCAGTTTTCCTTCACTCTGATTGCTACACATGGGCTGAAAGGCTTAATTCCCACACTGTCGCCCTGAGACCGGGCTGGCTGCAGAAACTGGGCTTGACGCAGCTGCAACCGCATGAGAATGGAGGAACTGTGATATGAGAATTCACTGAATCAGGAGCTATTTTTAATGGTAATGGCAAATCAACTAGATCTTTGTGGTTCCTCCTGACCCTAATTAACTCTTATGCTGAGTCAGCACGCTGTCTGTGCTGAGTAAGTCTCTGAGAACACTGGCTATTATCCCCTGACTTTACTGAAGGCCATTGGCATCACCAGGAGTCTTGCATCCATTATGGCCCATTGTCCCTCCGGTGTGGACCCTCAACTTCACAGGTTCAAGTCACCTCAACACGCAACTCATTCACAATCCCCCTGTTGCCCCAGCACATTGAATGAAAGAATGCCCAGTGTTGTGTTTTGTTAACATGTCCAGAGCCACTCTGGATTTTAGGCTTTAGTTTAGACTTTAGACTATAGGATGGATGTCAACAAAATAGAGAGAGTACAGAGGAGATTTACTAGAATGTTGCCTGGGTTTCAGCAACTAAGTTACAGAGAAAGGTTGAACAAGTTAGGGCTTTATTTTTTGGAGCGCAGAAGGTTAAGGGGGGACTTGATAGAGGTTTTTAAAATGATGAGAGGGATAGACAGAGTTGACGTGGAAAAGCTTTTCCCACTGAGAGTAGGGAAGATTCAAACAAGGGGACATGACTTGAGAATTAAGGGACTGAAGTTTAGGGGTAACATGAGGGGGAACTTCTTTACTCAGAGTGGTAGCTGTGTGGAATGGGCTTCCAGTGAAGGTGGTGGAGGCAGGTTCGTTTTTATCATTTAAAAATAAATTGGATAGTTATATGGATGGGAAGGGAATGGAGGGTTATGGTCTGAGCGCAGGTATGTGGGACTAGGGGAGATTATGTGTTCGGCACGGACTAGAAGGGTCGAGATGGCCTGTTTCCGTGCTGTAATTGTTATATGGCTATATGGTTTAGAGATACAGCACGCAAACAGGCCCTTCGGCCCACCGAGTCCATGCCGACTAGCGATCATCCCGTACATTGGTACTGTCCTGCACACTCGGGACAATTTACATTTTACAGAAGCCTCTACATCTTTGTAGTGTGTGAGGAAACCGGAGCACCCGGAGAAAACCCACGCGGTCACAAGGAAAACCAAGGAACTTTGTACAGAGAGCACCCGTAGTCAGGATTGAACCTGGCACTACAAGGCAGCAACTCTACCGCTGTGCCTCTGTGCTGCCCCTGGTCTTCTTCCTAGCAGATTTTATGGGCAGCTTTGCTGTTATTGGGGGATATTACTATCTGCAACTCTCCTGTTATTTTACCCGACTTACAATGGTGACCAAGATGAATGCAAAGAATGTGGGCCATCCAATGGTTGCAAAAGTGCTGGACAAATAACCACCAGTTTTGAGATATTGAGAAGGATGAGACGGGATCTTATAGAAACATATAAAATTATAAAAGGACTGGACAAGCTAGATACAGGAAAAAATGTTCCCAATGTTGGGCGAGTCCAGAACCAGGGGCCACAGTCTTAGAATAAAGGGGAGGTCATTTAAGACTGAGGTGAGAAAAAACTTTTTCACTCAGAGTTGTGAATTTATGGAATTCCCTGCCACAGAGGGCAGTGGAGGCCAAGTCACTGGATGGATTTAAGAGAGAGTTAGATAGAGCTCTAGGGGCTAGTGGGGTCAAGGGATATGGGGAGAAGGCAGACACGGGTTATTGATACGGGACGATCAGCCATGATCACAATGAATGGCGGTGCTGGCTCGAAGGGCCGAAGAGCCTCCTCCTGCACCTATTTTCTATGTTTCTATGTATGTGTGTTCTTCGAACAAGAGACAGCGGAGAAGAGCGGACTGTCGACAGCAGCAACTGAACTGCAGGCTGAAAGGGAGAATCATCATTCTGTTCAGACAGTGAGAAAACCCATTAATTTCCACGGAATGGATCAAAGCAATCACAGAATAAACATTTAAGAATGTTCTTGAGAACAATTGAACTGTGAGCTTGACTCTTTACAAACTATAAGCAATAATGAATATTATATTTAGTGCTGCTGATAAATTGCACTCTGAGATTCATTTTGCAACTACACAAGGGCAAATATGTAAACCTAGTCCTGTATGAATTATTACTATTGCATAATGCCCTTATCAAGTGCTGAATGTGAGCTCTGCATTATTAAAAATATGCCTAGACCTTCCTATCTTTTATTGATAAATTGCAGTCTGAAATGGATTTTAGAACGTTGAATGGATAAGTACCTTAACCTAAGTCTGCCATGAAATATTACTGGCTTGTCATCCTCCCATCTTCAATAAAAGCTGGCTGCAAAACATTATTAAAACTTCATTTCTTTTCCATGGTAATTATTAGCTTGTTATGTTTGCACTGTGCATAAAGTGAGGGGAAAAAAGCCAAGTTCAGGAGATGTGTCTAATAAAGATTTAACACGGAGCTGTTGAACAACTTCAGTAGTTACCCAGTAAACCTTCATCTTTGTGACCAGGTTCTGACCTGGCACAGTTTTGATTGGAAAGTCGTGTTTTAAAAAGTCTGCCCGTGTATGAAGTGCTCCAACCTGCACTTCTCTCATTCAGACCCATTCCACAGCTTAGCTCGAAAGCCTGCAATTCTCCCCCTTGTCCTCACCACCCCTCTGTCCTATTGTTAAGAGGCTCCTACAGATATTTTAGGGCAGCACGGTGGAGCAGCGGTAGAGTTGCTGCCTTACAGCAGCCGAGAGCCAGTTCAATCCTGACCACGGGTGCTGTCTGTACGGAGTTTGTACGTTCTCCCCGCGACCTACGTGGGTTTTCCCCGGGATCTCCTGTTTCCTGCCACACTCCAAAGACATAGATGTTTGTAAGCTGACTGTCTTGGTAAAATTGTAAATTGCCCCTATTGTGTGTACGAGAGTGTTAGTGTGCGGGGATCGCTGGTTGGCATGGGCTCGGTGGGCCGAAGGGCCTGTTTCTGTGCTGCATCTCTAAACTAAACTAAAACTAAGATATATTTAGAGTCATTGAGTCATGGAGTCTTATGCCCCTGTCCCACTTAGGAAACCTGAACAGAAACCTCTGGAGACTTTGCACCCCACCCAAGGTTTCCGTGCGGTTCCCGGAGGTTGCAGGTGGTTGCCGGAGGTTGCAGGTAGTGGAAGCAGGTGGGGAGACTGACAAAAACCTCCGGGAACCGCACGGAAACCTTGGGTGGGGCGCAAAGTCTCCAGAGGTTTCTGTTCAGGTTTCCTAAGTGGGACGGGCATTACAGTGTGGAAACAGGCCCTTCAACCCAACTTGTCCACATCAGCAACATGTCCCATCTACACCAGTTCCACCTGCCTGCGTTTGGCCCATTTCCCGCTAATCATGTCCTATCCAATGTTTCTTAAATGTTGTGATAGTCCCTGCCTCACCGACCTCCTCTAGTAGCTCGTTCCATACACCCACCACCCTTTGTGTGAAAATGTTACCTCTCAGGTTCCTATTAAACCTTTGCCCCTTCACCTTAAACCAATGTCCTCTGTTTCTAGTTTCGCCTGCTCTGGGCAAGAGTACTTCTTTCACTTCTCCTAACATTTCCTCATGTGGCCTCTGTGCCTGGTGGCAGTGGGCCCAACCAGTACTGAACTGCAGAGTGGCACAAACAGCCAGTCTGCTCAGTGCTAGAGTCACAGAGTAAGGTAAAGGTCAGGGCAGGAAGGAGGCAAGTGGTTGATACTAAAGATAGACACAAAGCACTTGAGCAACTCATCAGGTCCGGCAGCAGAATCAGGCCATTCGGCCCATCAAGTCTACCCCTCCATTCTATCATGGCTGATCTATCATTCTCACTCAACCCCACTCTCTTGTCTTCTCCCCATAACCCCTGACACTCGTACTAATCAAGACGTGAGTCTGATGCCTTGTAGCTTTGGAGAGAAAGGGAATTTGGAGATCAGGTGGGAGCCTGGATTTGAAGCACAGCATCCATCAGCAATGAAAAACATCACGCCTGACTTTTGTTGCAATTTTTTTTGTGCTGGCCTTGTCACAATCATTCAGTCACAAATTTAGACAATATCAAGACAGGTTGTACAGTCTGGAGCAACTCTGTGAGAGCTCTTGAAGTGAGTGCGTTGAGTACTGCCAGTTCCTTCCCACAGCGAATCCTTTATAACCCGTAACCTGTCCTGCTCTTACATGAAGTAACATATTACTCACTACTTTTGTCAATTTCTTCAGACATAATTGGATGCTGAGCTTTGCATTATTAAACAACTAATTCAACCATCCTGAGAAATGTAATTCTTGTCTGACAAATTGCAATCCAGAATTAGTTTCTGAGTGGCGTAATGTTTGCATTCTGAAAGGACAACTTAACCTTCATAGTAAATTGATTCAGAAGGACACACAACTTTTCATTGCAACTTGTCAGCTCTCTCTCTCTGTCCCATTACATCTGTTTCCCCTTGGCGTGCTTGTCAGTTTATTTCTCCTCTTCACTTGCTGTTGGCTTCCTCGCCAGAGAGTGGTACCAGAGCAGGAGACGTCTCCTCCCGCAACTGGCCTGTTCCAGTCGAGGCACTCAAAACGCTGTTAGATTATTTGACCTTCAGGGTTAATTTGCGACTCTCCGAGATCTCCAAGATGCTCCAATTCCAGCCTCTTGTGCATCCCTGATTTATATATCTCTCCAGAATGGCAGCCCCCCTGGCCTCAGCTGCCTGATCCTTTCAATAAACCCTCGTCTCTCTGTCCCTCTTCCTAAGTCAGATGTGTGCCTCTGTCTTCTCAGCCTCTCTCTCTGTGTCTACACTCTATCTTCATCTCTGTTCTGTCTCTCTTTGTTATGTTATCTTGTTCTGTCTCATTCTATGTCTTTTTCCTCTTTCTCTGTCTTCCTCTCCCTCTCCCTCTTTCTCTCTCTTTCCCTTTCTATTTCTCTCTCTTCCTCTCTTCCTCTCCGTCTCTCCCTTCCTTTCTGATTACTTGTTAAAACCTAATTCTACGAGCAAGCTTTTGGTCACTTGTCCTAATCTCTTTATGTGGCTCAATGTCAAAATGTGTTTGCTAATGCTCCCATGAAATGCCTGGAGACTCTTGCTTGTCAACGAGCCACACAAATGCTCACTGTGCGTTTCAGTGCGGCACCATCAACAACATGATGGATCTTGACAAGTCTAAGTAATGGGGGGAGGAGGAGGGAAGGGGAATTACTCCAGGGTTAATTGAGTTTGGAAGAGAGGGAGTTTAATCTCTGCAGCAAAATGGGACAATGACATTGTGGAACACAATACCAACATTTCCTGCAGGTGTCCAGACTCTGGTTTACACAGGGAGCTGACTGGAGCAGAGGGTGATTGTATAAGCTGTGGTGGATGTGTCATTTGTCCTTCACTTGGAAGGTTGTGAGTTCAATTTTCCAACTCCAGGGACTTCAGCAGCGATGTTCTTGGTACTGGAGGTTGCCAGGCCATCACATGTGGGTGTAACAAAATGGTCCCTGGCACTACCTCAAAGAGCAGAGGAGTTATCCCTGGGACTAATACACATATCTCTCTGGCTCCAGCTTACTTGAATCACCAAAGCATAGAAGACTACGAACCATGTGCTGGTTAGGGACAGAAGTTTAGGGGTAACATGAGGAGGAACTTCTTTACTCAGAGAGTGGTAGCTGTGTGGAATGAGCTTCCAGTGGAGGTGGTGGAGGCAGGTTCGATTTTATCATTTAAAAATAAATTGGACAGGTATATGGCCGGGAAAGGAATGGAGGGTTATGGTCTGAGTGCAGGTAGATGGGACTAGGGGAGAATAAGTGTTCGGCACGGACTAGAAGGGCCGAGATGGCCTGTTTCCGTGCTGTAATTGTTATATGGTTATATGAATAGGATGCGTGTGGATGGGTGTGTTGGGAACTACTGCAGATGCTGGTTTACATCGAGCGTAGACACAAAATGCTGGAGTAACTCAGTGGGAAGGAGCATCTCTGGAGAGAAGGGATGGGTGACGTTTCGGGTCGAGACCTTTCTTCAGACTGATGATGGGTAATTGATGGTTGGCATGGACACGGTGGGCTGAAGGCTGCTGTATGACATATTTATCAAACAGATTTGGTTGTTACAACGTTCCTGCTTGTGGAGACTGCTGTGTTAAAATGTGTTGCCCTGCTTCCGTCATTATATAAACCATGTCTTTTGGAGAGCCACTGCCTCCCACACCAGAGGCCCGTGTTCAATCCTGACCTCTGCTCTGTCTGTGTGGCATTTGCACGTTCCCCTTGTGACCATGACCCCGAGTTCTCTGATTTCCTCCCACACCCCACAGAACGTGTGGGAGGAAATCAGAGACCAGAAGGGTCCTGACCCGAAACGTTACCTATTTATGTGTTTAAGAAGGAATTGCAGGCTTTAAAATCGAAGGTACACGAAAATGCTGGAGAAACTCAGCGGGTGCAGCAGCAGATGCTGCTGCACCTGCTGAGTTTCTCCAGCATTTTTGTGTACCTTCTTTACCTATCTATGTTCTCTAGAGATACTGCCCGACCCAGAGTTACCCCAGCATTCTGTGTATTTTTTGTTGATGGGAATGTGGCAAGAATGAAATAGTGAATCAGTGAAGGTCTGTGCGGACAGGGTGGGTTGATGGGCCAGTTTCTGTACTATATCTCACTGCGACTCTATTGCAGTATGTGCTTCATCAACTGTAAAGTGACAGGATAGGGTCATGAAAGGTACCACGGAGATGCAAGTGTTTCTACAACTCCTTCTAGTGCAGCCGATATTCCACGACCCTTCTTCAATCGTTCAATGCCCCAAATGGTTTTAAATGTAAAACATAAACGCCAAAGGAAGTATAGAATGGGCAGTCGGGATGGCACTGAGAACCTCACGCCCACATACCAGAAGAACGAGATGCCAGTGTAAGTGGCAGAAGGAGCTCCATTCAACCTGCCTCACAACTGACCCCTGCCCGCAACCCCCCCCCCCCTGTCCCCAACCACCTCCAGCCCACTGTGGGGCAAATCCTGCAGTCCGTTACAGCTGCTTCAGAACTCAGATGTGGCGTGGATGAAACCTTGGATCACGAGGGCGCAGTTAGAAGTGAATTTCGCCTCTGACTTTGTTCCTTTTACTTAACTGTGATGCTTAGGCGGTTACATGGGCATAATAGGGAGAGCAGGAATAGGAGGAGACCATTCAGCCCATCTGGCCTGCTAAACCACTGAAGTAGCCTGCACTGTTCGATCACACTTTATGGCATATGGAGGTTTTAAAGATGGTGCAGGAGGTTCACCAAGATGTCATAGAGTTATACAGTGTGGAAACAGGCCCTTTGGCCCAACTTGACCAACATGTCCCTTCTACACTAGTCCCACCTGCCTGCATTTGGCCTATATCCCTCTATACCTGTCCTATCCATGTACCTATATAAATGTTTCTTAATGTTTCCTGGATGAGAGAGTATTAAGTATAAGGAGAGGTTGAACCAACTCTGGAGCATCAGATGCTGTGGGGAGACCTGAGAGAGGTACATAACATAATGAGAGGTGTGGATAGGTGTGGGCAGTCAGAACATTGCTTGGACACTGTAGGTCGGCGTGCCTGCCCCTGTTCTGTATTGTTCTGTGTTTTATGAGGAGGCCACTCTGCCCCTCCATCCAGTCTGCCCCAGTCTCAGCTCTCTTTTCTGTTGTATGGAACCAGAGCAGATCAATGAAGTGAGATGCGGATCAATAAAGGCTCAGTGTGATCCGCCGGGGGGGCTCCCACTGCTAATGTTATTCTATCTTTGCTCTGTGCTCTGCCCATGGGCTATCAGGAGGCACTCTCTTTACAGGCTTGGGTTTGACAGTTTCTGTACTAGCCCACCACAAGCACGCACTCTGCCTGTGAAATCATTTCCTGCATTTTGCAAGTCACAGATCCTGTGGCTGTTATGAAGCAAGTTGCAATTCAGCAACCGATTAGAGAACGCGAGGCTTTACGGTAGATCGCGTGTCCTCCCAATGCTCTTGACAGCCAAACGCTGTTGCATTTGGAAGAGCAGTCAGTTTAGGAAGGACAGCACCAACCTGGCCATAACCAGCTCCCAGAGTCTGACCATTGCAACTTGATCTGCTGGAGTGCACATCTGCGCTTCTTTAAGCTTGGACTGTGGTCTCGTCTCCCTCCAGTTGCCTTGGAGCCTCGGTTTAACAGTTCATACCAAACTTGGCTATCCAGCAGTGGGTGGCAAGTGTTACTAGGACCTGACTAGATTTTCCAAGCAGTTGCATATATGTCAGAGGAGTAACAGGCTGGTGCTGGCAGGCTGTACCGGGTTGAGAATGGTACCCGAGGATGTCTGTGCTACCTCATTCCCTGCATTATTGCCCTTCCCTCTCAACCCCTTGACAATGGGTGGTGATGAGTTCTCCTGAATCATTGCAGTTGTGTGGTGGAGGAATTTCCTCTCTGCAGGTGGCTGATGGACAAGTCACAGTTTTTATTCCATGTAGCTTAATGTCTCAAGCATATGGGACAACACTGAGGTGGGATTAGGGTTGTGGAGGTTGCTTCAAGCACCTGATGGTCGTAAGATATTTAGCTGTTCCTGAGCCTGGTGATGTGGGAATTCAGACTTCTAGATGTCCTGCCCAAAGGTAGCACAATGAGGGAATGGCCTGGATGGTTAGAATTCTTGATGATAGATGACACCTTCTTGGGGCAGTACCTCATGTAGATGCTTTTGATGCAGTAGGGGGCTATGGACCAGTCTGAGTCCATCACTCTCTGCACTCTCTTGTGTTCCTGGGAGATGGAGTTGCCAGATCAGGCCTTAATGCAACCAGGATACAACAACCAGTTAGGACCTTGCAAGCTGAAGGCATGGTTGGCAATGATGGGCTGATGGAGACAGGACTGTGAACAAAGCCAGAATATTGAGAGTGGCAAGCTTACGCTGAGAGCGGAGAGAATGTGGAATCTAGTGCTGGAGGGAGTGGTGGAAGCAGTCACCGACAGCCTTTAACACCGTTTAACAAGCTCGCAATTCGCCCAGGCATAGAAGGCAATGAGCCAACTGCAGAGAGCCATATTCTGCCCTCTGTGTCAATCCTTTCGCTCTCCCTATTGTACTTGAGTTTGGCTTGTTTGTATAGTATTTATGTGTAGGATTATCTAATTTGTTTGGATAGCGTGCAAAACAAAGCTCTTCACTGTACCTCGACACATGTGACAATAATGGTGGAAGATGTGATTAATAAGGATGGGTACTCATGGGTTAGCATGGACTTGATGGGCTGAATGGCCTGTTTCTTCCTGTATGACTGTATTGCAGGGGTTGAACGAGGTTGAAGGTGGGGAGAACCTCCAGCTGGGGAGGTGTCCATTCTTTTCTTTGCTGGATCTCGATTGGCCCTGCCACAGGAACTTAGACTTTAATTATCTTTGCGTGCTGTAGAAGACGTGTTGTCCAACGCCCACCGCAGAAGAAAACAAGATGCAAAGTGAGATAAGCACCACGGCACAACTTCTGTGTGGGTTGACATATCACCTGGAAGCGGGCAGCAGCTTCAGACTAAAACCACACACACACCGGAGACTGTGCAATGCTCCTGATGTCCCTGCGTCTGACATTGCCCCATGTCCTGAAGGGCCAATGTCTGCAACTCTCCCCTTCCGTAGCCTGAGAGCAGGGGGGGGGGGGGGAAAGGTCTTTGCCTTTGTTTCTTCCCCTTCTCTGCCTGATGCCTCTGCAGATATCAGTAACGTATATCTGAATGGAGACTGTGAGCAACCTCAAGTGGAAGCAGTGTGGTAACGTTGCAATCTTGTGGTTGTGACAGGGCCGTGGACTTCAGTAGATTACTGACTTATTTGCAATGAGCTTGAAGTCAGTTGATTTTCCCAGAAATGCACCAAGTGATGCACTTCCAAATATATTCCCTGTTCAAAGCGCCAGCTGCAAGGGGTGCTTGTAATCCCTCTGTCAATCCTGCAGGAGCAAATGGTGAAGGGAATCTCAGCTGAAGAGAAACTAACTGCCTCCTGTCTGTGGTAGAACCGGCTAATTCCTCCACCAGCCTTCAGAACCCGTCCAATCCACGTATTATGGTTCCGCGTGGCGCTAGTCTTGGAAGGGCCCATCGCAAGACATTCCTCCCGCTATAGTCCAACGTGCTTGGCCATGTCATGCCAAAAGTCATTGGTCTAGTTGGAGAAACATCCTGTCTTTTGTTGGCACCTGTGTCATCCACCTCAACAACATCTCAGTTCAAGGTTTCACCACACGGGGGCAGCAGCCACTAATCACCAGTCCCCCATTGCTGTTCTCAGTGTCAATCAGCCACTTGTGCAACTGAATCCTTGGTGTGAATCTCACTTCAACCATCGCCCAGCACCAACTGCAACTGACCAAAACTGTCACTAGATTACCATGCGAGTTGCAATTGGATTCATGGCCATGTTGTTACACCATGATATTGCAATAATCTCCAGGGATCAGACTGGCGACTGGAGATCTTGTCGTGGGAGGTATTTGGAGAATATAAACAGGCGATGTTGGGACAGGACTTGGACCTACTCCATTTCCATTCCTCCCAAAGTTGTCGATGGTTGCTGGAGAATTCCACATCTACCTTGGGATTTCCACTAACGACATCCTCGCCAATCCAAAGGAAGACCTCACCACCCAGGGGCTCCAGAGCAGAGATGATTCATGCCACATGCTATTGTGACTTTAAACTTAGCCTGGGTTGGATCTCGAGCCTCTCTTGGCCAGAGCTGGGAGCAGCTGGGAATTCCACTGGGTTAACCGATCCATGTAGTCTCTCACCCCTCACTTCCTGCCTCCACCACAGTCGGCCCCTAGAGATTTGCAGAGGGCTTCTGTTCTTGTTTATAGGTGGCTGGGAGTTCTATTCCAGCTAGGAGCTGGGATTCTCCGCTGTAGCTCCCATCTCAATGTTCACACCACTGCAGTTGCAAACAACATTGCTGGGAGATTGCCTCCAGCTCTCAAACAATCTTGCCCAGCGCGAGTCAGAATTATAGTTGCGTCTGACTAATATAATTGCAAGATATTAGGTGTGGCCATTTCAACCCAGCTTCTGACTAGCGGGCGGATAAACTCTGCGTGACCTCCCCCGGGGTTTATTTAACAACATTTACTACTCCCTGGTCTTACGACAGTGTAACAACGCTGGAATGATCCTCCAAGGTCTCCGCACTCTGCCAATTCTGGGCTCACTCAGACACACCAGCTCTGGAATCCATTCCCTAATCTTCTCTGCAAATCCTGCCCACTCCCCCAATGCATGGGCGGAAATCCTGGGTGGGACAGGGGCACACGTCCCCTCCATGTTTTGAGATGTGGGGGACAATCCCCCCCATGTTTTTTAATCCGGATTTTGAAACACGGTGAAAAAAAAATCTATTAAAAATCTCCGCTTTCCACGAGACAGTGCGGGTGGGACTGATGATCGAGGGCGCCGATTGGACAAGAGAGACGTCAGTCAGCAGGCAGTGGGGGGGGTGGGACATGATGATTCAGCGCGATGATTGGAGGAGGGAGGTGTCGGTCAGAGGCGGAAGTAGGAGGGTGGGACTGAGGATAGAGCGCGGTGATTGGAGGAGGGAGATGTCCTGGTGGAGCAAAGATAATCGAGGGGAGTTTGAATTGGCCCGTTTGCGGGGCCTTTCATCGCCCGGCACAGCTTAAAATCGGCCGCGGGATCTTCCACCGCCCCCTGGTCAAATTTCTGCATCAAGACGATCGAGGCTCCCGATGTTGAAGCCCCCGCCAGGCGATGAAAGGCCCCGCGAACAGGCCATTTCAAGCCCCACGATTCTTGACGGATGAAGCTGCTGTAGACTGTACTAGGATAGGACAGGAGGTGGGATGGGTGTACAAGGAGCTTCTCCCACCACTTGTGCAAGGCCACTGTGAGCACCTGTTGGTTGCAGGACATTCCCGACACCATTCCCAATGCTCACTCCCATTTTGAGTGGTTGTGGGCCAGAGCTTCCCAAGATTCAGTGGCAACACTGCGCTTCTTCAAGGAAGCTGAACCTTTTCATACCTCTAGTTTACCCTCTCTCCCCCCCCCCCCCCCCCCCCCCCCCCCCCCCCCCGACTCAGTCTGGAGAAGGGTCTCAACCCGAAACGTCAACTATTCCCTTTTCTCCAGAGTTGCTGCCTGACCCGCTGAGATACTCCAGCATTTAGTGTCCGCCTTTGGTGGAACCCAGCATCTGCAGTTCCTTCGTACGGATTTTGTGACGTGTTCGCTCATCTCACATCTCAGTCTTAACATTTGAGGGCTGAATACCACAGCCAGTGTGTCTCCGACATCAGTCAATATCCACACATTCTTAGCTGAGACCATGGATAATTTCTTTCCCTTCCTGTCTCCAAGAGTATCGAACTCAACTCCAATGCCCATTATGAATTGAAGAGGATGTGAAGGCTCAGCAGGGGTGGGCTGAGACTGCTCAGTTATTCAATAGGATAAATCTTCTGTCTCATCCAGTGTTTTATGTGGTACTGTACAATGGTATGGCGTGCAGGCACCTCTAAAAGTTAAAAACTAGGTTAATGTTCTGCAGCCAATATATGACCTGTTATATACGTACTGGCACCTTCTACCCTGCAAAAATAAAACAGTGATCTCAATCTTTCTCCCAGGTTTCCCAACGCCAAAATAACCACTCACAATTCTTGATTAAGACAATAAGATATAGGAGCAGAATTAGGCCATTCGACCCATTGATTCTGTTCATGTTATTCGATCATGGCTGATCTATTTTTCCCTCTCAACCCCATTCTTGTCCCTTCTCCCAGAAACCTTTGACACCCATACTAATCAAGAACCCACCAAACTCTGCTTTAAAAATACCCAAAGACTTGATCTCCACTGCTGTCTGTGGCAATGAATTCCACAAAATCTACACATCTGGCGAAATAAATCCCTCCTTATCTCCAATCTAAAGGAACATCCTTTAGTTCTGAGGCTGTGCTAGACTCTCCTACTAATAGAAGCATCCATATATTCAATTACTTTATTCAATAATAACCATATAACCATATAACAATTACAGCACGGAAACAGGCCATCTCGACCCTTCTAGTCCGTGCCGAACACATAATCTCCCCTAGTCCCATATACCTGCACTCAGACCATAACCCTCCATTCCCTTCCCATCCATATTATCCAATTTATTTTTAAATGATAATAACGAACCTGCCTCCACCACCTTCACTGGAAGCTCATTCCACACAGCTCCCACTCTCTGAGTAAAGAAGTTCCCCCTCATGTTACCCCTAAACTTCAGTCCCTTAATTCTCATGTCATGTCCCCTTGTTTTGAATCTTCCCCACTCTCAGTGGGAAAAGCAATGGTTTAATATCCATTGGCCCCAGTGGTAGTAAACGCCGGGAATACATATGTTTTAGTTTAGTTTATTGTCACGTGTACCGAGGTGAAAGGCTTTTGTTGTGTGCTAACCAGTCAGCAGAAAGACAATACATGATTACAATCGATCCATTTGCAGTGTATAGATACATGGTAAGGGAATAACATTTACTGCAAGGTAAAGCCAGCAAAGTCTGATCAAGGATAGTCCGAGGGTCACCAAAGAGGTAGATAGTAGTTCAGCACCGCTCTCTGGTTGTGGTAGGATGATTCAGTTGCCTGATAACAGCTGGGAAGAAACTGTTCCTGAATCTGGTGGTGTGCGTTTTAACACTTCTATACCTTTTGCCTGATGGGAGAGGAGAGGAGGGAGTGGCCAGGGTGCGACTCGTCCTTGATTATCCTGCTGGCCTTGCGGAGGCAGCGTGAGGTATAAATGGAGTTAATAGAAGGGAGGTTGGTTTGTGTGATGGTCTGGGCAGCATCAAGGATATTTCCCCCTCTTCAATCCTCATCTATAGTGCATCATCCTAATGCCCCTGTCCCACTTAGGAAACCTGAACGGAAACCTCTGGAGACTTTGCGCCCCACCCAAGGTTTCCGTGCGGTTCCCAGAGGTTTTTGTCAGTCTCCCCACCTGCTTCCACTACCTGCAACCTCCGGCAACCACCGGGAACCACACGGAAACCTTGGGTGGGGCACAAAGTCTGCAGAGGTTTCCGTTCAGGTTTCCCAAGTGGGACAGGGGCATTAGTTCTGCGTCTCCAGCTGGGGAAAAGAACCTCACTAAATCTCTGCCAATCCCATCAGGAGCACATTCAGTTCAGTTCAGTTTAGTTTATTGTCACGTGTATCGCGGTACAGTGAAAAGCTTTTGTTGCGTGCTATCCAGCCAGCGCAAAGACGATACATGATTACCATCGAGCCATTCACAGTGTATGGATAGATGATGAAGGGAATAACGTTTAGTGCAAGGTAAGAAATGTCGCTGGAGTAGAGAACGTGTGGAGCGATTGTAATATGTGACTGTAGATCTGCCTCTGGGACAAGTGCACAAATAGTCGCCTGGGTTGGGTGCCGTGGAGAGCACCCATCCTTCACCCTGGTTAGGGATTCATCCGGGATCAGGCCACCACACTTGCAGCTCGCTAATCATTTCCCTCAGCACCTGTGACAGGTATTAAGACGCAAGGCCTGAGGACGCATGATAAATTACGATTAACAATTAAAATTACAGTGGGTTACTAAAGCCAGTAAAAGTGACAGCCTGTAATAAAGCCACATTTTACATTAAAGGATGTGTCAGTTAGGGACTTTATTTAGCTTTTAAAGCAAGAAACTGTCAGCCCGTGTTAAGAGCGTGTCGAGCTCACTGAATTACATGAAATCAATGGTTGAAGAGATTTAATGCAAAGGGACAAATCACGGATGCAAGGGTGATTTGCAAGGCCTCCTCCTGTCAGGAGCTTCTCCTTCATCGATGTACGTGGAATATTATTTCATGCATCTTAAGCAAAGGATGTTGCAACCTCCGCTAACCCACAGCAGCGTCAAGTGATTGTATTTACATAACACGTGCAGGATGTTTCAGCGACGGCACAGTGGCGCAGCGGTGGAGCTGCTGCCTTGCAGCGCCAGAGACCCGGGTTCCATCCCGACTACGGCAGCTGTCTGTGTGGAGTTTGTAATCACTGCAGTGACTGATTCATTGATTGATGCTTTAATGTCACCTGTTCTTGGTACAGTGAGATTCTTGCATACAGTACACATATGCAAGGGCCGCCATGTAAAGGGGGCCTGGCAAAGTTATAACAGTATTCAATAGAGTCCATCTTCCTCCACACCCCTCCCCTCCCCCTCCACCCCTCTCCCCTCCCCTTTGTTCTCAGCGACTCCCCTATGCCGGGTCCTCTTGTTGGTGCTTCCTCCTTAGGATGCATATATAGTATGATCTGCCCAGTTAGCATCTGAAATGAAGTCTTTCACTGCATCTCAATGCATGTCACTGCAGTCATGCATGTGATGTGCGCGGGGGGGGGGGGGGGGGGGGGGGGGGGGGTCTATATTTAATACTTTACAGCATGGGGATATTAATTATTTGAGCTGATTAAGCTGATTTTAATGCTTTTCATGGTTTTAAAATAATTCAAGTGTTTTAATGTTTACTGCTTTAATTTTCTTTTATTTGACAATATTGGAATAGTTCTGAATGTCAGGGGGCATTCACAGCTCTTGGTTAATTGTGGGCAGGGTTTAGCAGCTGTGTTCTGGGCAGGGGATGTTGTGACCCGATCACCTGGTAGTTTGACGTTACACAAGTCCTTGACTACCACTGGGGATTGCACCGGCACCTGGCAGCAAGCTGGGGGTTTGCGGTCGACAGGCCTGGTCTCCATGCTAGTGGTGAGTCCCTGTGGGCCCATGCCAACACCAACTTCCATTTTTATATTGCACCTTCAACAATGCAGAAAGACCTACACTGTGAGGTTTCTCACTGAGACTTTTAAAGTGATAATAGCATGGTGAACAAAAGGTTGACGGACGTTTGATTTTATTGATGAGAATTGGTTGGGTCCTCTGAAGTTGTGAGGCAGAGGAAAGGACAGAGATAAGGTCCAATGAAGGGATTCACAGTTTAACAGGGAGTGGGATTTCAATTTGGTTTCTGTGTCTTTGATGTGACAACAAATGGCATCATCTCCAAAGACGTACAGGTTTGTAGGTTAATTGGCTTGGTATAAATGTAAATTGACCCTAGTGTGTGCAGGATAGTGTAAGTGTGCGGGGATCGTTGGTCGGTACGGACTCGATGGGCCGAAGGGCCTGCTTCCACGCTGCATCTCTAACCTAAACTAAATAGAGTCAACAGCTCGTTGGAAAAGTCATCTTAAAAAACATCAAACCCACACTAATCACTTACTGTAAACTTACTGAAAGCATTTTGTGATTCTAGATACTCTGTCGAATTAACGGAGTAATTGCTGTTTACACGCTGCTTAATGTTTTATTTAAACTTTTGCTTACTAAATTAAGCATGTAAAAAGCGGTACATTATAGCTAAAAGCAATTAATAATGTATCTCAATTCTTCTTGACAACGCACAGTGTAACAGTGTGAGAGAAATGTAACAAATTCTGTACAATAATAAATGTTTCATTTTTTAAAAAACGAATACAATTCACATTTAAATAAGCACTTGTGATGTGATGTGAATTTGGGTCAAGTGTTTATTGTTAATTAAAGAGGACGACTTTTGACTTTGTTTTAAGGAAATCAGAAGGTCAACACTTGGCTGGAATGCTGAGAGAGTGCTGCTGTGTTGGGGCCACCGTGGTTTGGAAGAGATCCTGAGTTAACAGTAATGCCCCTGTCCCACTTAGGAAACCTGAACGGAAACCTCTGTAGACTTTGCGCCCCACCCCAGGATTCCGTGCGGTTCCCGGAGGTTGCAGATGGTTGCCAGAGGTTGCAGGTTGTGGAAGCAGGTAGGGAGACTGACCAAAAACCTCCGGGAACCGCACGGAAACGTTGGGTGGGGCACAAAGTCTCCAGAGGTTTCCGTTCAGGTTTCCTAAGTGGGACAGGGCATAAAGATTCCAGAAGGGCGGAAGAATTTTCTCTGTCACCTGAAAATGTATCCAGTGTAATATATCATCACAGGTACTGAAAGTGTATGTATGAGTGTGCCTTGTGAGTGCAAATGGCCATGTGCATGTGTGTACCCGGGTGTGCATGTGTGCGCACATATTTAGTTTTTCGTTTTAAAGATACCGCAAGGAAACAGGCACTTTGGCCCACCGAGTCACACTGACTATGTTATCCCACTTTCAAATCTGCTTCTTATGCACTTGGGGCAATTTGTAGAAGCCAATTAATCTACAAACCCGCACGTCTTGGAGACATGGTAGGAAACCGGAGCACCCAGAGGAAATCTACGTGGTCACAGGGAGAACATGCAAACTCCGCATAGACAGCACCCGAGGCCAGGATCGACCCCGGGCCTCTGTCACCGTGTGACAGCATCTTTACCGGCTGTGCTGCTGTGCTGCCCAAACAATGACCTCTGCATATGGATTTGTTATATTATTTTTAATGCATACTAACTACATTTTAAACATTTCTTAAAATATTTGTTATTCTTTGAATCCTTCTGCATCCACTGCACGAGCCTCTCAACGCCTCTGAGTATCAGAAACAAGGAGAATTGTTTAAATAGGGACCTTGGCTGACAAGATTCTAAGCACCGCTTCCAGTTTAGCCCCAGTTTAGATTACAAGGTCATCAGGATGGCTCGAGAGGCATGGGGAGTGGACGGGGGATTTTGCCCAAGGTCCCAACGGCGCTGGATGCTCACTAGACCTTGATAGATCTTGCTGGGTACAGAGAGATGCCCATGAGATCAACATCAGGTCTCCAGTAAGTCTGGGTGGGTGGGGATTGTGAGTAAGGAGGGTGTTGTGGATTCAACACACTTCCTCCCATTTCTCTCTTTAAATAAAGGGTAAGAATTGTAATGGATATATTAGTTTCTTAATCTAAAATATTCTCTGCTGCGTTGAGTTGATTTAGAAACCAGAATGGAGAAGATTATTGATTCAAAGGCCAGTATTCAAGACCCACAAACTGATGGCTACTCTGTTGGAGAATTTGGAGATTGGGTCCAGACACGATCAGATGTAAATCTCTGCAACATCAGCAATTTAATGACATGCAGACATTTGGATCTATTCCCTATATTCACCTAAGATAGGCACAAAGTGCCGGAGTAACTCAGCAGGTCGGGCAACATCTCTGGAGGAAAAGGATGGTTGACGTTTTGGATCAGATCCCTTCTTCAGACAACCTAAACACGCTACCCATCCTTCTTCCCCGGAGATGCTGCCTCACCCGCTTAGTTACTCCAGCACTTTGTGCCTTTCTTCGGTATAAACCAACATCTGCAGTTCCTTCCTACACATGCCTGGTCCCTTCCCCCCAGTGCTACATGGATTCAAGTTAACATCCATCCCATGTCAACTTTATCTGCGGCTGAAAACAGTTCCGATTATTGTTCTCCCGAACCATTGCCCAACAATTAATCTTCCCCAATATCCAAAGGCCTTCTAGTTAATCCACAAATATCCCACCTTGCCCTAACTTGGGCTTTTTGTCTTCTTTCAGCTCTTGCCCTTGGTCTACTCAGCTGCTCCTGCAGGTTCTGTACCAACGTTATGTAACTACTTTAAGCTAAGTCTAAGTCGTAGAATGCATGAGAAGGAGGATTGGCCAGTGATCTTCTACCATTCAGTTGGGCTGAGGGTGACTTGTACCCCAACTACATTTACTGGACAGATCCCTCAGTTTCCATCTCCAATTGACCAGTCTCTGTGTTGATATTTTCAAAACGACCCATTACCAAAAGAATATTTTGGTAAACCCCATCCACCCATAATGATGTTGACCTGATGATGTTACTTGCTTGGACAAACCCACTGCTAATTGAGGAGAAATCCTGTTGCAATGGTAGTCAGTTTGCCTGGACCTTTGGCTCCTCTCCTGCGAGTCAGCCCTGGGAGCCTGACACTGCAAAGCTGCAGATGTGTTGAAGGTTTTGATAAACAGGAAGCAAGGTTTGCTCGGTGTCCTAGATCTAGACTGAGCTCAATTGCAAGCATATATTTTTAGCAAGCAATGTTTCAGCAAGTCGGCAGGACCACAGTTCCACCGTGATAAAAGACAAGCTATAAGCGTGCACGATCTCGCCAGATAGTTTGCCCACAGTGAGCCCGCTCGTCTTGAAGATCTTAATTTCCTTGCTTCTGCTTCTCTCCTCCTCTCTCCGTTTTGGTTTGGAGCTGCCAACCGCACACACGTCACGTGGCCGCAATCAATCAGATAACTCTCAGTAGAACAATGGCCCCCGCATTGGAGGGAGCTGTGCACAGCCATCGGGCTGACCGCATTGGTGCACCTTGGGCAGACGGTGGAAACCACACTTTGCTGAGGTTGCTGTTCACACGCAATGTCAAGGTTTCTCTTCCTCTCATGGCCTGAAGCATGAGATGGGGAGGTCACGGCAATGCTGCAAATAAATCCGGCGTTTGCACACGTAATGGAACATTGGCTGCAAGTTTAGAAGCAGCCACCAGATTTCATCTCATGCATCTTAAGCAAACTGTTTCTTTAAGACCAAAACAGAGGTAAGAGACAGTTAGTTTTGAGTGTGCGTAAGATGTTTTCTCTATTTGGTGGTGGGGTTAGAGGGCTGGCTGGATATGGAGCCACGCTAGGAGGCTAATCCAAATGCCTTGGAGTTGCAGGTTGGGTTGAAAGTGAAACAACTGGGCTGTGAAGCTCGAAGCCACGACAGAGTGGGTCTTGTGGGTTGAGTGGACAAAATGGTCCTTGATTCCCTTTCACTGGGTCAACTCGCAGAACCGCTCTGACCCCATTTCAGAGCCAACCAAGTCCGTGGGCCTCCTGTGGCTCTCCGATTCAGATTGATCAGCTTGTTACTCCAAATGGTTGAGGTTGTGGGATGTCAACCACAGGACATCACTGCATGCATCTGTCCGAGTAGTGTGCAGGGCCCAACCATATAACAATTACAGCACGGAAACAGGCCATCTCGGCCCTACAAGTCCGTGCCGAACAATTTTTTTTTTCCCCTTAGTCCCACCTGCCTGCACTCATACCATAACCCTCCATTCCCTTCTCATCCATATGCCTATCCAATTTATTTTTAAATGATACCAATGAACCTGCCTCCACCTCTTCCACTGGAAGCTCATTCCACACCGCTACCACTCTCTGAGTAAAGAAGCTCCCCCTCATATTACCCCTAAACTTCTGTCCCTTAATTCTGAAGTCATGTCCTTTTGTTTGAATCTTCCCTATTCTCAAAGGGAAAAGCTTGTCCACATCTTCATCTGTTTCATCAATGACCTTCATAGAGTCGGAGAGCAACACACCATGGAGATCCTTGTGTCCATGCTGACCCATTGGCATTCTGGACTGGTTCCATTTGTTTGCATTTGGCCCATATCCACGGCAAAGCTTTCCTCTCCACATACATACCTGCCCAACTGTCCCAAGGAGAGAGGTGGGGATGTTTGCCGATGATCGCCCAATGTTCAGTTGCATCCGTAACTCCCGAACAAACGAAGTAGTCCATGCAACATGCCGCAAGGTGCGTTTACAATGAAGATAGACACAAAGTGCTGGAATAACTCAGCAGGTCAGGCAGCATCTCTAGAGAGAAGGAATAGGTAATGTTTTGGGTCAAGACCCTTCTTCAGTCCTGGATGGCATTTGGGCAATGGCTGCTAAATGGCAAGTAACATCCATGTCACAAAACAGAGAGAATTGAACCACAGACCAGCCACATCAATGCAGCCACTGTTGGGCTGTCAGAGATTGAGGGAGTAAAGACAATGTGGTTTGCACGTATTACAAGTGGGCTCCAGTGGTGGAGGGGGAAATGAACAGAGTAATCATGCAGGCTGCATTGATGTGGCATTGACCAGGGCAGCAAACCCCACACCATTGAAGATGTAGAGACATAGAAACTAGGAGCAGGAACAGGCCATTGATAATGTACATCAAAAACATGTTCCCTCTCTTCCCTCACTCTTCATGTTATTCTACCTCCTGCTTGAGACTAGGCCATCTTTTGACTTGAGAGATACATCGCAAAAACAGGCCCTTGGGCCCACTGGTCCACACTGACCAGCGATCCCCTGCATGCTAACACTATCCTACACCCACTAGGGACAATTTTACAATTTTTACAGTAGCCAATGAACCGACAAACCTGTACATCTTTGGAGTGTGGGAGGAAACCGGAGCAGCCAGAGAAAACCCACGGGGAGAGCATACAAACTCCACACAGACAGCACCTGTAGTCAGGATCGAACCTGGGTCTCCGGCACTTCATTGTCTGCAATGGCAAAGAATTCCACAGGGTCACCCACCACTGAGTTAAAACATTTCTTCTCATCTCATTGCTATATGTCTTACCCTACATGTTGAGGTTATACCCCTTGGTCCACACCACACTAACAGGGGGAACAAACATCCTCCCCCCCCATCCAGTTTGATGGGATCCTGCATTTTTCTGACATTCCTCCTCATTCTTCTAAACTCCAGTGAATGCCAGTCCAGTCAACCCAATCCCTTCATCTGGCAACCCCACTATCTTCAGGAGATAGTCTCCTCCATTTTTTGTCTCCAGTTCACCCTCCCATCCCCCTCTCTACCTTTCAGACTGACGAGGAGAAATGTCACCTGTTTCGTGTCTCCAGAGATGCTGCCTGACCCGCTAAGTTACTCCAGCACTTTGTGCCTATCATCAGTATAAATCAACATCTGCAGTTCCTTCCTGCACATCTTCAGGAGACGGTTTGCTGAACCTTTGCCACAATCTCTCTATAGTAGATAATCCAACAACAGCCAACCTCGCCTCTCCCTATGACTCATGTCAACAAGCCCAAGTAACATCCTGATAAATCTCTTCCACACCTGTTCCAGCTTAACGACATCCTTTCTATAGCTGGGTGGCCAAAATTGTACATAGTTGTCCAAGTGTGGTCTCACCAAAGACTCGTGCAGCTGCATCATAGTGTGCCAACCTTTGTACTTAATACCCTTCCCAATGAAGGCCAATATGTCAAAGGCCTTCGTCACCACAGTATTCACCTGACTTGCCCCTTTCAGGATACTCTGTGCCTGTACATCCAACTCTCTCTGTCTCCAGTGCTCTACCATTTACCGTGTAAGACCTGCCTTTTTTTTTTTGACATCCTACAGAGTAACACTTCACACTTGTTAGAGTTAAATTCCATTTGCCATTCCTTGGTGCACCTTCCCAACTAATGTTGACCCTGTTAGAAACTTAAATATCCTTCCTCCCTGTACACTATACCACCAATTTTGGTGTCATCTGCAAAAGTCCAAACAATGGTCACAATATTATCATCCAAATCATTAATGTAGATGACAAACACCAGCAGACCCAAGGCAATCTCCTCCAGCTGGTCATAGGCCTACAATCAGAAAAAACCCCTATCCATGACAACTTGTGATAGATGAACTAAAAGCACAAATAGATGAGCTAGTTTGATCTGATAAAAAAATTACAGAGACATTGTTCTAAAGGGAAAAAAGCTGGGAAAATAATATTCAGGAATATTTGACTTTTGGAAAGGACAGGCTGGAAGGAAGCACTGTTAATAAGTTATGAAGTGTGGCAGGTGGAACTAGCGTAGCTGGGACATGTTGGCCGGTGTGAGCAAGTTGGGCCAAAGGGCCTGTTTCCACACTGTATGACCCTAGGGCTCTATGGTGAGAGATGATCTAGGCTCAGAAGATGTTGAACTCATTTGAAGATATGGAGGATTCCAAAACCACAGAGGGAAGAAGGCATTGGTAGGAGTAGTCTCCAGACACCCAAACAGTAGCCACACTGTGGTAGTACACTGATCACTACCCCTCACCTCGAAAATGCCTCATTTATTCCCACTCTCTGTTTCCTGTCTGTCAACCAAATTTCAAGCCATGTCAGTGTGTTGTTCCCAACCCCATGTGTTATAATTTTGCGCAGTAACATTTTAAGTGGACTTTATCAAATTGCTATCAAAAACCCAAATCCACCACAAGTACTTGTTCTCTTCATCCATTTAACATCCCAATCTCTTTCTCTCCGTCTCTTTTTCTCTCCTCTCTTCCTCTCTCCTCCCATCCCTTTCCTCTCAGTGTGTCTCTCTCTTTCTCTCTTTCTCTCTTTCTCTCTTCTCTCTCTTTCTCTCTTTCTCTCTCTCTCTCTCTCTTTTCTCTCTCTTCTCTCTTTCTTTCTCTCTTTCTCTCTTTCTCTCTTTCTCTCTTTCTCTCTTTCTCTCTCTCTCTCTTTCTCTCTCGCTGGAGAATCGAAGGTTACACAAAAAAGCTGGAGAAACTCAGCGGGTGCAGCAGCATCTATGGAGCGAAGGAAATAGGCAACGTTTCGGGCCGAAACGTTGCCTATTTCCTTCGCTCCATAGATGATGCTGCACCCGCTGAGTTTCTCCAGCTTTTTTGTGTAACCTGGCATTTATTTTTGTTGTTTGCGGACCAGAACTAAATGTGGGCAAGGTGCTTCCTGTAATTTCTGGGTGTTACTGGTAAATCCACTGTTTAATTCCCATTCTCAGCTGGCCTCGATGGTGAGTCACCTGAAACCACAGTGAGGGTGTGTCCCACCACATGGCCTGCTAGATAGTCATCAGGGCCTGATGTAACTGAATTGCTTCAGAGGGCAGTTAAGAAGAATATGGAAGATGTTTTTTTTCCCTAAGCGATACTTAGTGGGCTTTGTCAATGATCCAATTGTGTCAAGATGGTTATTGCTGACGGCTAGTTTATTTTAAATGTTGTATTACCTAATGCATTTAAATTTGCCAGCTGCTGTGATGGTGTTTGAACGCTAGTCTCTGAGTCACCGGCCTAGTCCTTGAGTTTGCACGATAGTAATTTAACCACCATGGTATTGTTCTCGTACTCGGTCTAACCAAGGCTCCCTCTATAAAGATGTTGCAACAGCCCCTTGAGTTCATCTCCAGAAATAACCGCCGATATTTTGTTTAATTTCCTTTCCATTTAATAAAGGAGCTTTGGGGGAGCTGTTAACTAACGATTGAGAATCTTCCGTTTGCAACTGTGCAGAGTAGAGGGCGGCTAACAAGAACCTGAATGAAAAGACCCAAGTGGAAGCCACTTCACTTCATGAAGTGTTAGTGCTTCATGAGTGAAGAAGGTTTCATTAGGAGAAACTATCTTCAGATCCTGGGTTGCTAAGGGCAACATGAAGTAGCAGTTGGTGTTACTCAAGTAATGGAAGTAAGCGGTGTGAAGTTTTCCTTTTGGAACTGAGGAACTCTCTGCCGCAGAAGGCAGTGGAGACCAGAAGCCAATTCCATGGATGTTTTCAAGAGAGAGTTAGATTTAGCTCTTGGGGGTAAAGAAATCCCTTGATATGGGGAAAAAGCCAGAACAGGATATTGATTTTGGATGATCAGCATTGATCATATTGAATGGCAGTGCTGGCTCAAAGGGCCAAATGGCCTACTGCTAGTTTCTATGTTTCTATATACATAACTGGTGCACTAATCCATGCAGTCTCTGTGACTCTCACTGCACAACCATGTTCTTCCACACAGCCAGACTCAGCTGAACAGCATTTAGAGTGTGATCATCAAACGCTTAGGCTTAGGACTTGGAGCATAGGCTGGGGACTTGGAGCAAAGGCTGGGGACTTGGAGCATAGGCTGGGGACTTGGAGCATAGGCTGGGGATTTGGAGCATAGGCTGGGGAGTGACCTTACTGAAGTGTATGGCTGAAAGGCCATGGATAAAATGATCGCTCAGAGTGCTTTTTCAAGCACAGATGATTCAAAAACTAGGGGGTGTATGATTAAGCTGAGAGGGGAGATATTTAAGATGAACCTTAGGGACAACTTTTTCACTCGGAGAGTAGTCCATATCTGGAACCAGCTGCCAAAGGAAGTAGAGGTAGTGCTGGGCTTTCTTGGCCATACCTTTGTTGTGGTTGACAAATTCTTGATTCGGAGGGGTGTCAGGGGATATGGGGTGAAGGCAGGAGAATGGGGTTGGGAGGGAAAGATAGATCAGCCATGATTGAATGGCGGAGGAGGCTTGATGGGCCGAACGGCCTAATTCTGCTCCTAGAATCTGTGAACTTATGAACACTCCTCCCTCCCTTCCTTCGCACCTGCAGCAACTGGCCACCCGACCCCATCCGAGACAGGAGAGAGGCACTGAGTGCGGACTGGGGACCTGAATCCGGGACCTCCTACAATTCTACAACCAACCCAACCATCGGGGGAGTCATAAGTAACGAATGAGTTACTGCTGCTGTCAGTTTTAAGCAGCTGATTTATCGGGCAGGAGAATGCTCTTCCTTTCAGAGGAAGCTGAGAATCGGAGCCGGATAGCTTTGAAAGATGCCTCGAATGCAGAGTGCAATAGGAATCACTCGCATTAAATTATAAAGACCTGCCCTACAGCCTGGCTGAATGTATTTTAGATATTAACTATCAGATTTTATGAATTGAGTCCATTACATCTGTTACCCATGCAGTGACTGTGGATACATTAGCAATTAATGTCACACATCCTTGGCCATAAAACCAATATGTTTCTGATTTAATGCCGGGCCAACTTACGGAGGGAGCCCAGTGCTCGTTCTTTAGCTCCGAGCTGTGCAGAGAGCAAAGGGCATCCATCACTCGGGCTAATCATCTTCTTGCTCCCCGCCAGTTAACACTGCCCCCCCCCCCCCATAATAATATCACGAGGGGCGGGGGGGGGGGGGGGGGGAATCGAAGGAGAGAGGGGGGGGTGGATGAGTGGGTGTTCTCCAGGTCACGTCTGCCAGCGCCTGAAGTCTGCTCCAGCTCTCTGTTCCATCACTCCATTATGTGGCAGACCGGCAGACAGGTTCCACGGAGGAGAAACAAATTGCTTAATAAATCAGGGCCGCAGGGCAGAGAGTGCACTGTGTGTTATTTGGTTGATGCGGAGTTTCATCGAAGCAGATTCACATTAAAATATACCGTTGAGAAACATCTGTCTTGGTTTCTCCACTGAGAAACTAAATAAGTCACACAATATGAAATGATAAGCTGCAGATCACCACAGTTTTCACATTGATTCATATTTCTATTAGTGTTGACAATGCCATATTTTATTATTTCATTCTCAGTTTTGATCACACCTCAGCTCGTGGGCAACATGTGTTAAGGGCCTGTCCCACGTGGGCGATTTTTTTTCGGCGACTGTCACAGTCGTAGAAGATCGTTAAAAAAACGGCGACTGGATCCCCACTACGACAATATCCACGACAATATCTACAACAACCTATCTCCTAGTCGACGTCAAGCTACGAACAACCGGTGACCATTAGGCCGTCCACCTACGATAACCTACGTCCACCCGCGACAAGCTACGACAATTCAGTCGCTGGTACCGGTCACCGGTTGACGTATGTAGTCGCCAATGGAATTCGCCAAAGTCAGCACCGGCGACAACCTACTTCATCCTGGAAACAACCTACTATAGCACCTACGTCAGGAGAAGTCACGGTACGCTCATATACGTCAAACTCACTGTCGCCGAACGATTTTCAACGTGTTGAAAATTTTGCAACGACCAGAATGCCGCCACGACTCTTTGCGAGACTGAGGAGAATACTCACGACCATACAGGTGACACCCCGGCAACCTCCGGCGAGCATGTGGTGAAAGCCAAGTCGCCTGTAGTCGCTTACAAAATCCCCTAAGTGGGACAGGCCCATTAGTCTCTGTTAACCTTGGATTTATGTTAATCCTGGGACAATTATAGCATGCGATCAAATCCCCAACTAACCCCACTCCCAATCAAAGTCTGCTACAATTCCAACTCGGGAAGCACGGTGGTGCAGCGGTAAAGGTTGTGGCCTTACAGCGCCAGAGACCCGGGTACACGGGTGCTGCCCGTACGGAGTTTGTACGTTCTCCAAGTGACCACGTGGGTTTTCCCCGGGTGCTCTGGTTTCCTCCCACACTCCAAAGATATACAGGCTGACGGCCAATTGGCTTGTGTAAATTGTAAATTGTCCCCAGTGGCTAGGATAGTGTTAGTGTATGGGGATCGCTGGTCAGTGTGGACTCGGTGGGCCAAAGTGCCTGTTTCCGTGCAGTATCCCTGAACTGAACTGAACTAAACTAAACGCCCTAATGTGATTGAAGGCGGATTGGTGGCACAACTGGTGGAGCTACTCCCACAGAGATCCGGGTTCGATCCTGACCTCGGGTGCTGTCTGTGTGGAGTTTGCACGTTCTCGCTGTGAAAGCGTGGGTTTCCACCCGGCGCTCCGGTCTCCTCCCATTTCCCAAAGACGTGTGGATCTGTAGGCTAATTAGCCTCTGTAAATTGCCCCTAGTGTGTAGGGAACAGATGCAAAAGTGAGATAACACAGAACTAGTGTGAATGGGTGATCGATGGTCAGTGTGGACTCGCTGGGCTGAGTCGAGCCTGTTTCAATGCTGCATTTCCCAATCAATCAATCAATCAATTAACAAAGCATTCATATATTGGGAGCTGAGTATTATCTTTACGACTCTCGCTGTTAGTTAGCAGGGTATGCACTGGACAACATTCCAATGTTGCTGTTAACTTGATCATGAAATAATGACCAAACGGCCATCAAAACATGGTCACTGTTTCACGAAGGGTGACCAGTACTTACTACTAGTGAAGAGATAGAGGAAGATGATAACCTGCTTCAGTGATGCTAGTTGAGGCACAAACTATTAACACTCTGAAGATAGACACAATATGTAGAGAAGGAATGGGTGATGTTTCGGGTCGAGATGTCTGGAGAATGGTCTCGACACGAAACTTCACCCATTCCTTTGCTCCAAAGATGCTGCCTGTTCCACTCTGGCATTTTTTGTATATCTTTGGTGTAATCCAGCCTCTGTAGCTCCTTCCTGCACATATTAACACTCTGCTATCTGTCTGGTTCCCTTCAATAATTAAAGGAGATTTTTTTTTAATCCAGCTGTAAATGAAATCTCACTTGGTTTAACACCCCCAGCAATGCAGGGTTCACTCAGTGACTGCCCTGGGGTGCAAGCATAAATAAAAGACGAGGAATTTGATTGTTTGGCGGAGATAGATGGCATCATCAGGCTGAAGTCTATCAACCTTTTCACGGGCACCACAACCCCCTCCGATCAGTAGGCACTGCCCGCTGCCCACACCAGTGTGCCATGCAATGGAATTAATTCTAGTTTTGAGATACACCAACAATAACAGCTTGGGTAGACAAAAATGCTGGAGAAACTCAGCGGGTGAGGCAGCATCTATGGAGCAAAGGAATAGGCGATGTTTTGAGTCGAGACCCTTCTTCAGACGGATCTCTCCACAGATTCCTTCTTCAGATGGGTTCGCTCTATAGAATCTGCCTCACCCGCTGAATTTCTCCAGCATTTTTGTCTACCTTCGATTTTCCAGCATCTGCAGTTCCTTCTAAACGATAATAGCTTAACCACTGTCAAACGGGTTTAAAAACAAAACCTCAAGAGATGTGCAAATCAATGACTTTCAGTCTGCACCCTCTTAAGATCATTAATTGAGGAAGGTTTTAAATTCAATACCATCAAAGTTTTTTAAAAAAGCCTATTAAATTACTGGAATTCTGAAGATTAAAAGTCATTTTAATGCCCTGTCATTAGAGAGATGAATTAGCAACATCAATTAATAAGCGTGATGACTTGTTCAGTACATGAGAGTTAATGAGCAGTTTGCATCCCAGCTCATATTTAAAGGGCAACCAAGCCTTGATGTGAAAATGAAGGGTTGAATATTGTCAACAAATAAATTCCTCAGTACTTTCTTCCGGAGAGCAGGTGCACGGAGCACAAAGTTAAATTGGGAAACCCATCGAGGAGGATCTCAAGACGTCCTGGGTAGATGGATGGATAACAGCCAAGGGTCAGACAGGATGGGAGATGTATTGGGAGACAATAAGTCACGATTCCCTGGTTTGGGGGACGGGGATGAGGATGACCTAGGGTTGGATGAGTGATAGGTGGGGATGGCCTGGATAGAGGGTGGGTTTAAATGACATTGGGTGGGAGATAGGTGGGGTGGATGGGTGGGTGAATAGGCGAGGATCTCCTGGGTGAGGGGGGGGGGGGGGGGGTTGGGGTGGCCTGAGGGCTGAGGGGAATGGGTCATACTGCAGGTGCAATTTAAAAATCATCTTCTGCCGTCGATACCACCACCGATATTTTTAGGTGCTGCAGAAGAAGTTGGCTTGAGGGAGGGGTGGTAGATATACGAACATCAAATATAAAGGACAACATGCTGAGTGTTACCTATCGGCAGCTTGGCAGGTCTTTGTATCTACATGGAAATAGATCGCCTGGATCTGAAACCTGGCACACCATCACCCCCACAGTGCAGTGGGAGCACCTTCACCAGAGGGAGTGCAGCTACTCAAGAAGGCATCTCACCACATCTCCCTCGAGGGCACTTTGGGGGCAGGCAAGAAGTTCTGGCTTTGCCCAAATCCCCCAAAAATGAAAAACAAAACCAGGTTGGGCACAAAGCCACGATTTCACTGCCACCGTTCCTGATGCCAGCATTACATTCCAATATATTTAATGATAGTAATTTTCAATTTTCCAGCTGCCATGTTTTGGATTCTAGTTTGGGTTCTCAGATCAACAGTGCAATCTCGTAGATAGCTCACCACAATGCCACATACTGTACATACCGTACCTACGAGTGTGTGGTGTGTGTGTGTGCACACGCAATCCCTGACCCATTATCCCACACAGTCTGAGAGGCTTCGTGCCAAACTCATCAGGAGCCCGGGTGTATGGAGTGTTCTACCTCTCTCTGCTGAAGAATGAAGAAGGTTTGGGCAGGAAGGAACTGCAGATGCTGGTTTACACCGAAGATACACAAAACATGCTGCAGTAACTCAGCAGGACAGGCAGCATCCCTGGAGAGAAGGAATGGGTGACGTTTCAGGTCGAGGCCCTTCTTCAGACTGAGGGTCAGGGAAGAGGGAAACTAGAGATATGGAAGGGTACAAAGAGAATGTAGGGTGTGAAAATGGTTCATTGTCAGCTGAGGGAAATCTGCCAATGAATGAGGTATACAAACAGTATAATTCATCAGGAGGACAGTGAAACTAGTGGGATGTTTGCTGGAACATTGTGTGGGGATGGTCTGACTACAAACTCCAGCCCAGGGGGACCTTGCTGGGTGTGGAATCAGGAATCAGGAATCCCATGCCAGCTCGGGTCAGTGCTCTGAACCAGTGGTTCCCAACCTTTTATGTTCATGGCCCCCTTGGGCTCTTTAATTTTTCTGTGCCCCCCCCCCCGACACTATTAGCGGAAGAAAAGTGGCCCCCTTCATTGAACCTGTGGCCCCCTAAATCCCCAAATTTTTCTGTGGCCCCCCTGAAATTTGCCATGGCCCCCTGGTTGGGAATCACTGCTCTAGACTCATCATTGAAGGGACATGGGCTTCATAGGTAGAGCCAGCATTTCATCGCCCATACCTAGTTGTTCCTGAAAAGGTAGTGAGTGGTGAGCTGCCTTCTTGTCCTTGAAGTGTGCGTATATCCACAAGGGGAAAGGGTATTCTAGGATTTTGACCTGACAGCTATATATATATATATATCTTGGAAATATATAGGATTTTGACCTATATATATATCTATATATATATATATAGGTCAAAATCCTATATATTTCCAAGTCAGGACAGTGTGTGGCTTGGAGGACAGCTTGTTGGTGGTGGAGTTCATGCTTTTGCTGCTCTTGTCCTTCTTGTCCTCCCAGCTGGTAGCGGTGGTAGGTTTGGGAGATGCCCAGATGGGAGTGCGATTGTCCAATAATAACATTGGTGGAGAAGTTTGTGTGTTGGCTGGGCTGGGGTCAGGCTGGGACCAGGTCAGGTATTATTATTTATTCTCGTTGTATCAGATCAGATCACTGGCCTCTATGATTAAATGATTCAACGTTGCGGTATTGACACGTGCCCCAGGCACAGTGAAATCCTTTGTTTTTGCACACAATCTGGTCAAAATCAAAGCGCACACTCCACCCAGCAGTACACAGAGTCGCCATGTGTCTGGCGCCGACAATGTTCCCAGTGTTCTTGGTACGGTCCTGTCTCCTCGCTGCGGTGAACCAAGCCGACTACCGCCAGCGAGCACAGGCAGCTTGCCGGGTCCCTGGTGGGTCTCCGCAGATGTCCACCAGGTCCCTCTTTAATCATGGCAGACCCTCCCCCTGCCGGGTCCCTCGTGGATCTCAGTGGCCTCTCCGCCGCTCATCTCCCTGGTGCATCCCAGGACGTTCGGATGGAAGTCAGAAGTCCTTTGCCATGGTTATCACCTTGCAATCTGGAACATTAATATTCAACTTCCCAAAGTGCTTGGATGGTGCTCAGCACCAGTTATCCTAATCAACTGAAGCTGCAGATTCAGTAAGGAGGATTTGTCCAGCAGCTGCTAAAGTAATCTGGCTCCCATATGTACAGTCGGTTACGTTCCACTGATCCAGTTATCAGAGAGCATAATGGAGACACTGACCTTTGTCTCCTCATCAAGACAACATGGGTTGCCTTCCCTCTCTTCAGTGAATAACCTCTTGGACATTGTGCTGAGTTAGAAGGTTAATACCTGCACCGAACTGGGACTTCATTGTTCCAAGCTTGAAAGGAGATCAAATAAGAATTGTGGACCATTGTTGAGGCATGGTGATTGAGTAGATTGAGGCCCGGTGGCACAGCGGTAGAGTTGCTGCTTTGCAGCTCCAGAGACCCGGGTTTGGTCCTGACTATAGATGCTGTGTGTACAGAGCTTGCACATCCTCCCCTGTGACTGCGTGGGTTTTCTCCGGGTGCTCCGGTTTCCTCCCACATTCCAAAGATGTGCAGGTCTGTAGCTTAACTGACATCTATACAACAATTGTCCCCAGTGTGTAGGATAGGACTAGTGCGCAGGTGATTGCTGGTCGGCATGGAGTCGGTGAGCAGAAGGACCTGTTTCCACTCTGTATCTCTAGTACAGTGGTTGCGGCACGGTGGTGCAGCGGTAGAGTTGCTGCCTTACAGCGCTTACAGCACCAGGGACACGGGTTCGATCCCGACCAGGAGTGCTGTCTGAAAGGAGTTTGTACATTCTCCCCGTGACCGCGTGGAATTTCTCTGAGATTTTTGGTTTCCTCCCACACTCCAAAGACGTACAGGTTTGTAGGTTAGTAGGTTTGGTGTAAAAACATTAAATTGGCCCTAGTGTTAATATGCGGGGATCGCTGGTTGGCGCGGACTCGGTGGGCCGAAGGGCCTGTTTCTGCACTGTATCTATAAATGAAACTAAAAGTAAACTAAGCTAAACCAAAGACCTCCTCATCATCATTGAGACACCATTAAAGTCTCCACCATACATTCAGATCATGCCAAATTTCCTGGTTCCTCATGGGTTTTTTAATTAATATTTGATCTTTGATTGAAAGTAATTCCTGGGCCACATTGTGCGAGAGAGCGGAGATATGAGAACTCAGAGCAGTAACGAATAGGTTAATGTTACCTAACTGATGTTAATTTGGTCTGTCACAGCAACCCATCCCAGCAACATTAACTCAATTGCCGATGGATAAACAGTGGGTGGCCAGAAAATAATTTAACTTGCAACTTCAAGGCGCCTGCAATTTATGATCCCAGAATCTCAGAGGCCACATCCCTCTCTCTATTCATTTCCATTTCCCCATTGTTTCTTATTGGTAATCTTACACGGCCCAGTAGGTAGCAATCAATCTACTGCAATGGTCCACAAATCTCCTCATTGGATGTACTCAGGTGCACAGTGTTAATCCCGACAACAGCAGCGAGGTGGAGCAGATGGATTGCTTCCTCTCTACCTCGAGGCTGTGTCTCTGTGCATCACCCACTCTGAGAGTTTACTGAGAAACCAGGTTTGTGATGATACCATTAAATGTGGATGACTTTTTAAAAAGATAACACTTTTGGAGTATGTGGGCAAGTCCGACAGGCCATGCCATGCTCTGTTGCCATTGAGAATCTGGTGATGTCTCTTCATAGACCAAAGGCAATCCATGTGGTGAATTGTGCAGGAAGGAATTGCAGAGGCTGGTTTACACCGAAGATAGACACAGATGCTGGAGTAACTCAGCGGGACAGGCAGCATCTCTGGAGAGAAGGAATGGATCAAGTCAAGAGTGTTTTATTGTGATATGTCCCAGATAGAACAATGAAATTCTTACTTGCTGCAACACAACAGAATATGTAAACATAATAAATAATATAACCAAAACAAATTAAAAAAATAATTTTTAGACAAACAATAACCGTGCAATAATAATAATAATAATAATAATAGTCTATTGTAGTTCATAGCTTATGAGGTTTTAGTGTTTAATAACATAGAGACATAGAAACATAGAAATTAAGTGCAGGAGTAGGCCATTCGGCCCTTCGAGCCTGCACCGCCATTCAATATGATCATGGCTGATCATCCAACTCAGTATCCCGTACCTGCCTTCTCTCCATACTCCCTGATCCCCTTAGCCACAAGGGCCACATCTAACTCCCTCTTAAATATAGCTTGATGGCTGGAGGGAAGAAGCTGTTCCTGAACCTGGGCATTACAATTCTCAGGCTCCTGTACCTTTTGGGTCAAGACCCTTCTTCAGGCTGAAGAAACGTCACCCATTCCTTCTGTCCAGAGATGCTGCCTGTCCCGCTGAGTTGCTCCAAGTGATGAATTCCTGAGTTTAGACCCAGTGACGGACTGGGGTTATGTTTCCAAGTCTGTATGTTGTGTTCATTGGAAAGGAGCATGCCACATTGTGTGAGAGAGCGGAGATATGACTTTCCTTGACTTTCTGCTACAGTTGGGTGGTTACCAGGTGATGCCAAAAGAAACTTTGTAGGGTATGTCATGCCCAGCATATCTCTTTCATAACCAATACTAAATAATAGAAAATGCTGAAAATGCTCAGCAGGCCAGCCTGTTGTGGAAGGAGAAACAGGTTTACTGTTTCAGGTCTGGGTCCCTTCATTTGGGCTAATTCTCGCGACGTTTAATAACAAACTATCACCCAGTCCAGATCAGTTCTCATGGGCTCTAAACTGTGCAAAAACAGAGACTACAGAGAGTGTAGTTGCTGGAATTTGAAGCAACCAATCTGCTGGAGGATCTCGGGGGTTACACAAAAAAGCTGGAGAAACTCAGCGGGTGCAGCAGCATCTATGGAGCGAAGGAAATAGGCAACGTTTCGGGCCGAAACCCTTCTTCAGACTGATCCGGGGCGGGGGTGGGCGGGGACAAGAAAGGGAAAAGGAGGAGGAACCCGAAGGCTGGGGGATGGGAGGAGACAGCAGGGGGACTGAGGAAGGGGAGGAGACAGCAAGGACTAAAAATATATATATGATTTCAGTCAAGGTGGTGATATCCATGAAATGCGAAATCCCAGTCAATGTTTCAAGGTAACGGTATTATATCTGCGAATGAAAACAAGTCCAACTAGTAGCATGGCAGTAGAGGTTGACTCTACAACTGTGAACCAAGGATAGTTATCACCCACCTTTAACATGCTTCAGACCCTGTGACTGTTGCATTAAAAACCTGAAAGCACATTGAATGCTCCTAACCCCCCCCCCCCCCTCCTCCTCCCCCCTCCTCCTCAACATATTATATCCAATGAAACACGTCTCCCTTAATCTTCCCTCCCCTTTGATCCTACAGTTTGTAGGTTAATTGACTTGGTAAATGGAAGAATTATCTCTAGTGGGTGTAGGATAGTGTTAATGGTGGGCATGGACCTGGTGGGCCGAAGGGCCTGTTTCCGTGCTGTATCTCTAAATTAAACTAAACTAAACTGCTGGCAGCCACTCTATATCCACCAAAGTCAGGCTACTCCACATTCTCCGGGTGAAAATCCCCTTCAGGTTCCCTCTAAACTTCTTACCCCTTACCCTAAATCCAATTTAATCTATTGTTGATACAGGGCAAGGTTCCCTGAAGTCGACCCTTTCGATATCCCTTATCACTTTACCAAAATTTGATCATGTCCCCAAGTTGCAGTCCTGTGCCCGCTGCCTCTGTGTGGCACATCCTGATGCAGGCTAGGTGCAAAGAAATAAACCGTCTTCATGAGATGATAAATTTTCCTTTCCTGTAACTGCGTTTACAATTGTGTGCATGCATCCTGGGAATTTGTTCTTCATTTGCCATTTCTCTTGGGATTTTCAGCAAGTCTATCTTGACCGCTCTTTGAATTAGGTCTAAATATTTGGTGACTAAATCTGAGCCCTAACTGCGATCAATAGAATTTGCACACACACGGGGCAATAAGGGATGCTGCCCTGTTATATGCCACCCACAAGAGCCCTGGAGAAGGTGGTGGTGAGATGCCTACTTCAACCACTGCAGCCCTTCCGATGCAAGTGTTCCTCCAGTAAGGTTTGGGGGAAGGAGCTTCCAGGATTTAGACCCAGCAGTGAAGTTAGAAGAGTGATATATTTGCTCGTCAGTGTAATGTGCAACCTGGTGAGTGGAGAAAGGAGGCGGATTAACAAAGCCTTTCATGTCATTGAACAACAAGGGGACATGTTTCTTCTCCCTCCCTGCTGGGTACAATCATTGAAAACCCGCCATACAAAGCCTGCAGGTGACACAAGCACTGAGCATTTAGCCAATCGATAGACATTGAATGTACTGACATTTTGTAGTCTTTGTGACAGTTTTAGGATTAATTCCACAATCATTGAATGCTCCAGCCTGCACTAACTCCAATGGTGTAAAGGTCTTATATCTCAAAGCAGCCACGTAGCATGTTGAAAGGTATTGTTTACTTTTACAAAAAGACCAAAGTGACAATCATTTGATTAAAGGCTCTCACTGAGAAGACCGCCTTGAGTAACTCTATTCTCTTACCTCACGTACAGGTCGTTCTGCTACAGGTTTAGAGGGATACAGGCAGGTGGGTCGAGTAGATGGGGCATTTTGGTCGGCATGGGCAAGTTAGGCCGAAGTGCCTGTTTCCCTGCTGTCTGACTCTACGAACACGATAGTTGTGTTCCTAAAAAACCTTGAGTTATAGAAAATAGTGTTATACAAAGAACAATACCTCTGCAATAACAACTTGCATTTATCGAGCACCTTTAGTTGAAACAAAATGATCAAAGCAAAATGGAGACCTGGTTGCCATGGGAACCGGTGACTAGATATTTAGATAATGACATGGGTCCTATCAGAGAGCATTAAAGGGGGATGTGGTTGTTTAGGGAAAGATTGGCAGTAGTGCTGGCACAGAAAGCTGAGGATGTTACTGCCAGTGGGGCCACAGAGAGTACGGGGCGAAGGACCAGCCAGGAGGGGAAAGTGCTCTGTGCAATAAAGGCCCAAAGATCAAACAAAGACACAAAAAGCTGGAGTAACTCAGCGGGACAGGCAGCATCTCTGGAGAAAAGGAACGTTTTGGGTCAAGACCCTACTTCAGACTCTAAGAAGGGTCTCGACCCGAAACGTCACCCATTCCTTGTCTCCAGAGATGCTGCCTGCCCCGCTGAGTTTCTCCAGCTTTTTGTGTCTATCTTCGGTATAAACCAGCGTCTGCAGTTCCTTCCTGCCCAAAAATCAAACAGCAGATCGAGCAGCAACTGTGAAGGGAGTGGAATTGCCAACGTTTCAGCTCAATCCAAAACATTACCATTTCCTTCCCCACCCAACCCCACACATGCTGATCAACCCCTGGCAGTTTCCATTTTCTTGCTCCACATTTGCAATCTCTTGGCTCCATCATGAAGTCCAGGTAGTTTTCACACACATCTCCTTTCAAATTGCTATTCTGCTGCAGAACGTGGCATTCAATTTCACTGCTCAACCACTGGCATGGAATGTAGGCCAATAATTCCCCCAGTACATGGCTCTTCAGGACACTGATCACCCGATTAGTGGGCACAGCGACAGTGAGTTGCATTTGTACAGCGCCTTTAACAAACTCAACCACTCTGAAGAAATTAGCAATTAAAATTTGGTGGTGAGCCACGTACATGTGGATGACCCAAAATCTGGTCAAGGACATAGGTTTTAAAGAGGTGGTGGAAGCAGAGACTCTCACAACAGCTTTGGCGGTACAGTGGTGTAGCGGTAGAGTTGCTGCCTTGCAGCGCCAGAGACACGGGTTCGATCCTGAGTACGGGTGCTGTCTGTATGGAATTTGTAATTTCTCCCTGTGGCTTTTCTCCGGGTGCTCTGGTTTCCTCCCACATTCCAAAGATGTACTCACTGGTTTATAGGTTAATCTGAACCAGCAAGGTCTTGGATGTATGGAGCTAAGGAGGATGTAGGGTGATTGTATAGAGGTGTATAAGATCATGAGTGGAATAGATAGGGCGAATGCACAAAGTCTTTTATCCAGAATAGAGGAATCAAGAACCAGAGGACATAGATTTAAGGAAAGAGGGGAAAGATTTAATAGGAACCTGAGGGGCAACGTTTTTCACACAGGAGGTGGTGGGTGTACGGAATGAGCTGCCAGAGGAGGTAGTTGAGGCAGGTACATTTAAAAGACATGGGTTAGAAAGTTTTGGAGGGATGTGGGCCAAATGCAGACAGGCGTAGATGGGGCATATTAGTCGACATGAGAGAATTGGGCCAAAGGGCCTGTTTCTGTGCTGTATGACTCTAATGTGGGATTAGTATAAATAGGTGCAGTGGCTGGCATGAGCATGGTGGGTTGAAGGGCTGGTCATGAGTGATAGGAGCAGAATTAGGCCATTTGGCCCATCAAGTCTACTCTGCCATTCAATCAGTGCTGATCTATCTCTCCCTCCTAACCCCATTCTCCTGCCTTCTCCCCATAACCCCTGACACTCCTACTATTCTAGAACTAAGTATTCAAGTATTCAAGAACTAATCGAAGCCTATGTCTCTGGTCAACAACTCTGCACTGCGATAAATGAGAGAAACACCATTCCTCGGAGCTGCTGACCTTAACTGTAGTTTAGTTTAGAGATACAGCGTGGAAATAGGCCCTTCGGCCCACCGAGTCCACGCCGACTAGCGATCCCCACACATTAACACTACCCTACGCATGCTAGGGACAATGTTTGCACTATAGGAAGCCAATTAACCTACAAACCTGTACGTCTTTGGAGTGTGGGAGAAAACCAAAGATCTCGGAGAAAACCCACGAGATCACGGGGAGAATGTACAAACTCCACAAAGACAGCACCTGTAGTCGGGATCAAACCTAGGTCTCAGGCACTGCAAGTGTTGTTTGGCAGCAATTCTACCGCTGCGCCAACTTGCCACCCCACAAAGGTGGTTATCTAATGACATTCCTTTTTGAACCATAGCTGGATATTTAGTGGTTTAATCCTGACTCTACTGCATTGCTCCCCCCACACTGCGGTTAGCAACGTGTGCAACACAGGGTGAGTTAGAATAGGGTTGGGATTCTTTTCATTATCTAACCAGACATAAGCCGTTAATTGACATCAGTTATCAGAAGCCTTTACTGATTGAGCAAGCAGTGACACTGACTGGAACACCCGCACATAATGCAACAGGTTGACCAATTTATCCCTTGTATGAATTCTTTCATCCAGTCCGCTCTGAGTGAAATGTCAGTGAGCAAATCAAATGAAAGATGTTGGTCGAGAAATTCTATTTCATTGTGAAATATTTTTATGTGCAACAAGATGGAAATTTATCAGCAAATCACTACGAGATGAGATTGAGTACTTAGGTTAAACACATGGACATTGCTGCCATTGAATTACGCAGGGTGCTGATGGAGGATCACTGCCCAAAATGCCAATTTGTTTCCCCCTCCCCACCCCACCCCAGATGCAGTTCGACCGGCTGAGTTCCTCCAGCAGTTTGGTTCATTTTAGTCAGTTTAGTTTAAAAGAAACAGCGTGGAATCAGGCCCTTAGGTCTGTGCCAACCAGCGATCCCCACACACACGCACTATCCTACACACACAAGGAACAATTCACAATTATACCCAGCCAATTAGCCTACAAACTAGGAGTGTGGGAGGAAACCAGAGATCCCGGGAAAAAAACCCTCGCAGGTCACAGGGAGAATGTACCATACAAGCTCTGTGCCATGATCGAACCTGGGTCTCTGGCACTGTAAGGCATCTCTACCTCTGTGCCACCATGTTAACCAGTAGTTTGGTTTCTTTTGCCCTTAGGTTATACCATCTGCAATTTCTTGTCTGGCATTTAATTGTCCATTTCTAACAGGTCCCTTAACTGTGAAATTTCATTTCAGAGGACAGTTAGCAGTGGTATATCGGGAGCACATTGGCTGGAGATTGGTGGACGGGATGTAAAATATCAGTGCTGTGGTATCACCACATTAGCGATGATGTGTTGTGATCTTCAGTGTGCAAGATGCCACAATGCATGGGACCCCCTGGGCACAACATGGGTTTAAATATCCCTGGCACAAAATCCTTCTGCACATACGAAGCTTGTGAAAATCATGGCTACACATCCCAATTCAGGCCTTAATTTTGGAAGGAGTTAGTTTAGTTTGGTTTAGAGATACAACGTGGAAACAGGCCCTTTGGCCTACTGAGTGCAATCAAAATGTGTAGGGAAAAACTGTAGATGCTGGTTTAAACTAACCAGCGATCATCCATGCACTAGTTCAATCCTACATCAACCTTTCCGCTGTGCCACTGTGCCAAATATTGGGTCCCATCTTACCACGTCATGGACAGGGTGATTAAGAATGCATTTGGCATGCTTGCCTTCATTGGGAAAAGTACTGAGGTCAGTCATTGGGACATCATGATGCAGTTTGTCAGGTCGTTAGTGAAACCACACTCGGAGGACTGTGTACAGTTCAGGTCGCCCTGTTATTGGAAAGATGTCATTAAGGATCTCCTCAAATAATAATGGAGTTGAATCCAATATATCTGCAGAATCTGATCACCTTTATCCCAAGGTTTTGGCCATCGAGTTAGTGGATGCACTGGTTATGCCTTTGACAAAATTCCGCAGATTGTACTTTCTCCCAGTCTCCCATCACAGATGGAACCCCTCGACCCAGGAATGTATTTACAATGTATTTCACAACCAGGAGACATTCTGAAGCCAACGCATGGATCGTCTGAGATGAGCAGTCATTCCTGGAATGTAGCATTCAGCCCAATAGTGGATGTGAGCACAGCACAGAGTGGAGGTTGTGTAACACCCAGTCATGGGACTGAGTGAACCAACGTCTGAGTCATGAAGGGAACTAAACCACAGCCCCATTAGGATGGAGCGTGTGTTTTATTAATTGTTCCTTTGCAGCATGTCGGCACCAGGAGCCCAACCGGCGTGCCCATGGCAAGATGGTGGTGAACTAGTACAATCCAAGTGCTGAACTGATGGTCCTCCCTCCCACATGCTCCACGGTGTACTGCACCATTCCGATGTGGAAGATAGTTTAGTTTTAGTTAGAGATGCAGTGCGGACACAGGCCGAATGGCCTACTCCTGCATCTATTGTCTATTGTCTAAATCTGTATCTCTTTCGAGAGTGGAAGGAAATTGGTGATCCCGGAGAAAACCCATGCACGTTACAGGGAGAACGTACAAACTCTGTACAGACAGCATCCTTAGTCAGGACCGAACCCAGATCTAAGGCACTGTAAGGCAGCAATTATACTGCTGCGTCAAGTTGCGGGACAAAAAATGCTGGAGTAACTCAGCGGGTCAGGCAGCATCTCTGGAGAAAAGGAATAGGTGACGTTTCGGATCGGAACTCTTCCTCAGACTCACCTATGCAGCCTGTTCCGCTGAGTTACTCCAGCATTTTGTGCCTATCTCCTGTATAAACCTGCACCTTCAGTTCCTCCCTACACCATTCTGATGTGTGTGGGCACAGCTCTGGCCACTGCAGCAGGAAAGTGAGATGGGGCTCACTGGCGGGACTTGATACATGCAAAGGTTCTGCTCCTTGATCATCTCCAGCTTTCTTCAAATGGAAAATATTTGAAATATAGAAAATAATTATTTTGTGGTGTTATACGGTATGGAATGAGGCCTTCAGGCCCACCTGGTCTACACTGACAATCAAGCACCCATTTGCTTGAATCCTAAATGAATCCCATTCTATTTTCCCTACATTCCCATCAACATCCATCCTGGATTCGACCACTCACCTACACTCTCAGTTACACCTACACTCAACTTATAACGGATAATTAACCTACCATCCGTACGTCTTTGAGATGTGGGTTGGAAACCAGAAGAACATGCAAACTCCACACAGACAGCATCCGAGGTTAGGGTTGATCGGGCAGGGTTTCTCCCCGTTGTACCACTGTGCCACTCTCTGGAGGATGCCAATTCACCCACTGAGCCTGTGCGGGCCCCTGACAGAACAGTTCTACCAACCCCTTCCCCATACCTCTACAAATGATTCTCCCTCTGTTCCTATTCCACTCCCTCCCGAGCCTAGATTCCACCATCTCTTAAGGCAAGATTTCCAGAACACTTTCCAGACTGGGCCTGAATTAACTACTGTAGGTCGGGAGAGAAGTGAACCAAAGCCAGTCAGGATACTGCATAGTTTTCCCATCACATGGAATCAGCTCCCAGGTGATCATTACAGATACCATCTCCCCTCTGTTTACCCAGCCCAGACATGTGGACTTTCAAAGCATCCATGGAATTAAGTGCAAGCTGACGACTGAAGTTGGCAGTGACTAAGCTTAGAGTGAGCAGAAATCGAATTAACATGAACCGCCTGATAATGACTATTCTTAGTCAAACTACCAGGCCTGGCGTCTGCTCCCAGTCACCTTGCTGGCACAGGGGCAAAAATGTGTTTTGCTAAAAAGCACGGGCTAGAACAAACAACGGACCAGTTGCAACTCTTTGTTAGTTGGGGTGGAGTGTCAGCTGCTGTCAAATATTCCTCTTATTACGGGGTGGAAACTCTGATCGCTTTCTGTTCTGCTAAGAAAATAGTAATTATGACCAATTTCTTGGGCTGTAAGAAAAGTACGTTTCTGCAATAAGAGAGAAAATAAATAAACACAGATGATATTTGAAACTTACGATGAACCAGGGTTTGTGGAAAAGAAAAATCAGAATGTTTGAACTGTATGAATTGTTGCTCCAACCACAGATACAACGAGTGCAGCAGCATCTATGGAGCGAAGGAAATAGGCAACGTTTCGGCCCGAAACGTTGCCTATTTCCTTCGCTTCATAGATGCTGCTGCACCCGCTGAGTTTCTCCAGCCTTTTTGTGTAACCTTCGATTCTCCAGCATCTGCAGTTCCTTCTTAAACACAGATACAATGAACCTGTTACGTGTACCCAGGTTTCATTCGTGTCATAGAGTCATGGAGATATACTGTGTGGAAACGGCCCCTTTGGCCCAATTTGCCCATACCAACCAACATGCCACATGTACCCTAATCCCACCTGTGTGTGTATGGCCCATATCCCTCTAATGGACTTTTTCGCCGACTGCCGGCATCCGTTATAGGTCATTACAGATCGCTGAAATTTTTCGACTCGTTGAAAATCCAGCGGCAACCAGAACAAGGTACGACCCTTTGGGAGACTACTCACAACTGACCAGACAGGCTTCACACCGCGACATGTCGCCTGTATGGCCGTGAATCGTCTCCTCAGTCGCCCAAAGAGTCGTAGCGTCTTTCTGGTCGCCGCTGAATTTTCAACATGTTGAAATTATTTGCCGACCTGCGAAAAAATCGCGTAAGTGGGACAGGCTCGTAAATCTGTCTTATCCATGTACCTAGATGTTTTTTGAACGTTTCGATAGTACCTGCTATAAACTCCATATTAGTCATTTATCTCAATGTTGTTGTACCGTGATCACCTTATCATCCCTCTCAATCCCATCAAAGCCCTGGCATGTGATTCCACACTTTTGGCCACATTAGGATACAGGCAGTGAGGAAGGGTCACAGCATCATAGAAACAGACCCTTTGACCCACAATGTCTGTGCCGAACATGATGCCTAGTTAAATCGATGTCCTCTACCTGCACATGTTCACTCCTCTGCCCCTTGGTGAGGTTTGTGGGTGATCTTGTCTGGGTCATAGCATCAGACCATACAACATTTGTCAATTTCAGTTTTCACCTATTTAATTGTCTGAAAGATTTTGGTTCAGGTTGTCCTCCTGAATGTGAAGAAATGTATCCCGACGTCAGACCTAATTTTAGGAATGTGACTGTTTGGATTCCCATCCAAAAGAGTACACTCTGTCATATCCATCAAAGTGTCACGCTTTGATCAGCCATGGCATCTAACCCATGGTATCACGTTATGAAATCTGTTCCTTCAACTTAATCAGATGAACTGTGATGTCACCTTGGTCAATCGCTGCTGTGATTCCTCTAGGAAGTGATGTGGAGAAGGGGAGGCTATTCATTGTGGTCATTGCTTTAATATAGGACAGGTTCGACAGCCCCGACCGAGGAGAAGAAAGAGGGAGAGATTGGACTTTATTGCCTTTGATCACAGTGCGGAATGTGGGGAACCACTGTGGTGGATGGTTATGTTATTGTTTATTTTATGTATCTTTCTGCTTATCACTTGGTGTGGCCGTATAGTAACTCAAATCTCACTGTACCTTATGGTACCCGTGACAATAAACCTATCTTAAATCTTGAACCTTGAGATTAAAGTGGGCTTTGATCTAATGGCTCGTCAAGTGAAGACACCTCCAACAGTGGCAGTGCTGCCAGGCAGCATTAGCAACCTGCCAACATCAGCAGCATCCCAGAGGCATGGCGACAGGCCTGGGTGCCTACTAATGTCACGTTCCTTATATGTTGCTGATTGCTCTGATGTGCTGCTTCTTGCAAGTCCCGTACTTTGTTCTTCATCTGCTGTCCGTCTGTCTCAATGCATCAAACATCATCCAGCACAGTCCTCAACATCATTGTACTGTTACACACACCTCTGCCCCCCCTCCTTCTCCCCCTCCCTCTCTCCCACCCTCTCCCCCCCCCGCCCTCTCCCCTTCCCTCTCCCCCACCCTCACCTCTCCCTCTCCCCCTCCTCTCTCCCCCCCTCCCTCTCCCCCTCCCTCTCCCCCTCCCCTTCTCCCCCCTACCTCCTCTCTCCCCCACCCTCTCCCTCTCACTCTCCCCCTCTCCCTCTCCCCCCTCTCTCCTGTACCTCCCTCTCCCCCACCCCCCTCCCCCTCCCTCTCCCTCTCCCCCTCCCTCTCCCTCTCCCCCTCCCTCTCCCACTCACCCCTCCCTCTCCCCCCGACCCCCCCCCTCCCTCTCCCCCTCCCCCTGTCTGCCTTCCTCTCCCACTCCCTCTCCCCTCATCCCCTCTCTCTCCACCTCTCTCACCCCAAGAAGGGTGAACAGCAACTAAGAAACAAATCAGTTTCTAAGGAAAGCTTGTTTGCATAGGGAATGAAGAACATGTGAAGTGGGTGAGTTACGACACAGAGACTTTTAGTGCAACCCAGATGAACGAGAAAGGCCTGAGACATGGCGTTAGATTAAGGTTGGACCATAAAGCCAGAAGCCACCCGATGCCAACATCCAATATCCGTGCTATATGTTCCGTGTAAAACCTCTCTAATCAGATGCTAACAATGCTTTTCAACGTTGCCTTATTTGTTTAATTCAGGTCACAACACATCACCATCACTGCAATAAGTGAACCTACTTGTTTCATATTCGATTTACCTATAAAAACTAGAAATCAATTTGCTACTGCGGTCCGTGCAGCAGCTACAAGAATCCCAACGAGCAGCAGAAAGTCAATTGTGCAGTGGAGGTGAAAATGTGCTTTCAGCTATCTTGCCGAGATGGTGATGTGTGGTTGTGGGGAATCGAGGCCAGTGTGTGTGTGCGTGTGTGTGTGTGGCAGGAATGTTAAATGGTGAGCAACACTACACGATGTCTTGCACCTTCAGAAGCAGAAATGGGGACAAACCAGATGAAAAAGGCCAGAATAAAGCGTATTCGAGTTTTAAGCAAAGCTGGACTAACATTCCCCCCCCCCCCCCCCCCCCCCCCCCCCCCCCCCCCCCAGTCGATAAACTTCAATTGTTGAGGAACTATTTGAACTTGTGTCATTTTATAATAAGTACAATTGAATTGCACTGAATGCCTTGAATAGAAAATAAAATGGACTCTTCAAAGAACATTGTGAACATTGTCAAAGAACAATGATCAGCCATGATCATATTGAATGGCGGTGCAGGCTCGAAGGGCCGAATGGCCTACTCCTGCACCTAATTTCTATGTTTCTATGTTTCTAACATAGAAACATAGAAACATAGAAAATAGGTGCAGGAGTAGGCCATTCGGCCCTTCGAGCCTGCACCGCCATTCAATATGATCATGGCTGATCATCCAACTCAGTATCCTGTATCTGCCTTCTCTCCATACCCCCTGATCCCTTTAGCCACAAGGGCCACACCTAGACATCGCACAATAATAGATCATAGATGGTAGAACAGAGAACAGTACAGTAAGGGTCTGTCACTCTCCTGCCCACAATGTGTGACAAACTTAATGCCAAGTTAATCTCCTCCGCCGGCATATCATCCATGTCCCTCCTTCCCAGCATTTCCATGTACCTATCCACAAGCCCCTTAAATGCCTCTACTATATCTGTGTTAAAAAACTTGGCCAGCATGTCTCCTTTAAGGGCCTGTCCCACTTGGCCATCATTTGTACGTATCAATATCCTGGGGAGCCGTGCGCGACCGCACGTCACTGCCTACGTCACCACGCACCATGCGCGCATCACGTGCGTGTCACGTAAATGATGTTGCGTAAATTACACGCAAATGACTGCCAAGTGGGACAGGCAGCGTGGTCCAGGCACCCACTACACTGTGTAACAAATTCACCCTGGACATCTCCTTTAAACTTTCCCCCTCTGACCTTAAAACTACGCCCTCTACCCTTGGCATTTCCACCTTGGGGAAAAGGTTTTGACTGTCTACCCCAACTATGCCAATATTTTTAATAGTTGTGGGCAGAAAATGGAAAGTATGGAACAGGGAGAACGTACGAACTCTGTACTGAGAGCACCCATAGTCAGTATTGAACCCAGGTCTCTGGCGCTGTGAGGCAGCAACTCTACCGCTGCGCCACCGTGCCGCCCTCACGCCTTGCTGGTTTGTTGGAAGAGACGGAAGGTGGGAGTGTAATATTGTGACTTAGTTTCCTGTCAGTCTATCAGTCTGAAGAAGGGTTTCGGTCCGAAACGTTGCCTATTTCCTTCGCTCCATAGATGCTGCTGCACCCGCTGAGTTTCTCCAGCTTTTCTGTGTAACCTTAGTTTCCTGTCCTGTTTGAAGAGACTGCAATTGGATGATATTCTCCCGGCTTTCGGGGGTGAAGAGGTGAAATGCACGAGCTTCCTTCCGTGTGTTTGACCGTGCAGATGCGGAGAATCTGCGTTCTTTGTCAGACTGCCTAAGGCAAGAGCTTGAGGTCTGAGGATAAGGGATTAGTGATTCAGGACTGAGCTGACGAATAGCTCCATAACTTATTGTCAAACTTTGGTATTCACTTAGGTACCTTCGATTTTCCAGCATCTGCAGTTCCATCTTAAACATTTGGTATTCACTTCTTCCCTGAGGGGCAGTCATTCTGAGCATATGAAGCTGAGGTCAACAGATAGTTCAGTGTAGTTTATTGTCACGTGTACCAAGGTACAGTGAAACAGTTTGGGACTTTAGATCTTTGGACTCAGGTGAGGCTCAGGTGGGGACGTGGGAAATGGCCACATCACCACATGTAATCCACCTGCCATTGGTCCCCAAAGTCCACAACTCCATCCCTCAATCTCCCTGATTCTCTCCCCTTCCACCCTCCGTCACAATGCTTCTTGAAGCCATCTCCCTGAACAAATAGTGCTCGCCCACTCTAACATCCCCTCATCTTTAATCAGGTCTTTCCTTATTTGATAACACTCCTGTGAAGTTAAATATATTCTGTACATTACCACCAATAAACCAGCATCCTCGGGACTTAGGTGGTGTTGGACCAGCAGATTTCCAGACTGTTGTTAATACCTTAACACACTTTTAATTTGCTTTTTATGGAACACTACATGGCAGTAATTAGATTTTCCAGCGAACCCTGGTGAGTTTCACAGGAACCGGGGCTCGGGTGAGTTGAAAGAGAACGCAGGAAACGGGGCCCTGGTGAATTTAGAGTGAGCGCGGGGAACAGATCCAGTAAGCCTGGTGCCAAACCATCAGCACTTCCAAACCATCAGGTAGCTGCTCACTGGAGTTTAGTGTAAACGCAAGCGGCCGATATTATAACAACCCAAGGTTGATGTCCATGGGAGGAAATCAGCAAGGATTCGTCAAGGACAGGATGCAGAGAAGCCAGTGAGAAGCTTTATAATTGGGGGCGGCACAGCGGTAGAGTTGCTGCCTTGCAGCGCCAGAGACCCAGGTTCGATCCTGACTCAGGGTGCTGTCTGTACGGAGTTTGTGCGTTCTCCCCGTGACCGCATGGGCTTTCTCCGGGTGCTATGTTTTCCTCCCACAATTGGCTTTGGTAAGTTGTAAAATTGTCACTGGTGTGCGTAGGTTAGTGCACGGGGTGGTTGCAGGTCGGCACGGTCTTGGTGGGCCGAAGGGCCTGTTTCCACTCTGTACCTTGAATGTCTGAAGGCTAAATTGCTTCTACAAACTGAGATCTGAATCAGCTTTTATTCCACACAGTGTCTGCTGTATTTCCACATCTGAGGGGGTTGATCTGAGGAGCCCCACAGTGACCTCCATGTCCCATCAGCTGGTGGATGCAGCTGGAGCCTCAACATGGTGGGACGTTAGCCCAGAGCCTGATAAAGATGCTGGTCCTTGCTCAGATGTGTGGGGTGGTGGGGTTGGGGTAGGTGGGTGTATATAGATTGTTGCGGTCCAACCTTTCTATCAGATGGGAAAACCCAACTCCAGATGAGGGCATCACTAAGTTTGGTTGATAAAAAGTTGGGACCTTTCCACCTCTACACAGCCCTTCATGCATTGGATATCCGAAACATCCATTGCCATTGCGCCTAACCCCACCATTCTTCCTGGCAAGACTTAAGAAGTTCAGCTTGTCCCCAAAAACTCTCACCAACTTCTACAGATGCGCCGTCGAAAGCATTTTATTGGGATGCTTCACAGCTTGGTTTGAGACCAATGGAACCATCCTACCACAAGTAGAGAGCAGTCCTGAGCTGCTACTACCTCATGGGACTTCCTCGGACTATCTTTGATTGGACTTTATCTTGCACTATACATTATTTGCGTTATTCCCTTTACCACGTGTCTGTACACAGTGGGTGGCTTGACTGTAATCATGTATCGTCTTTCCGCTGACTTAACAAGCAACAAAAGCTCGTCATTCTACATCGGTGCACGTGACAATAAACTAAACTCAACTCGACTAATTCCAATTTAGGTCGCCGTTATTTGTCCCGGATTCTGGCCCCCACTGGTGTTCCGGAGATGAATCCACAGCCATGGAGAGATGGCAACCTTAACAAGGTGGCTTCCTAACAAAACACTTTATGCTGTTCAATCTCATTTAGGTGAGCTCCTGTGAGCTGGGAACAGAGCCGTGAGCCAAACGTTCCCCGCGCATGTTAGCCTCCTCCATATTTAATTTCCGCAGGCACAGCCACATTCCCCCATTCGCTGCGAAGCAATCAGAAGGTTGTAAATATTGAAGAGTGACATTTTAAAATATTTATCGCCCCGAGATTAATAGCAAACACAAATTTTAATATTTAATGAGGCAGATGTTTAAGGCTGGATTGAGCGAGGAGGGATAATTTGCTGGGTGTGTGGGTAGAGGGGGTGGTTTGGACGCGCACGGCAACATCTGGGAATTATCTCCAGATGTTAATAAATATTGAGTCGGGAGACGTGAATGCACTACTCGTGATTGGCTGTCATTGGTGGGCTGAAGAGGTCAAGGACAGACAGTGCCGTCACCAGGGAAACGGAGATCGGAAGCTCGTGAATCATTGTGAGTGGATGGGGGGACACCAGCAACTGATCGCTGCAATGGCCGTGTCTTCCCCACCTTCACCCCTGGATCCTGGGATCTGGGAGGAGTCTGTAGCTGGCTGCAGTACCACTCCTCGCACTGACCACCCACCAGATGGCTCTGATGTTCTTTGTAAACCCATCACTTCTAAACAGCACAGGGGCACAGCAGGTAGATCCGCTGCCTCACACACAGCACCAGAGACCCAGATTCGATCCTGACCCCAGGTGCCGACTGTGCGGAGTTTGCATGGGTGTCCTCCAAATGCTCTGGTTTCCCCCCATTTGTAAGATAATAGGCCTCTGTAAATCGCTCCGAGTGTCGGGAGTGGATACCAAAGTGGGAAATGCAGAGCAATATGAAAGGGTGATCAGTGGTCATTGTGAACTCGCTGGGCTGAAGGGTCTGTTTCAAACCAATCCATCAATCAATTCCACCCCAGGGATTGTACCCCAGGGGTTCCACCCCAATTCCACCCCAGGGGTTGACCTCTGGACTAAAATGGCAACCATTCGGGTCCATGGGTCTTGCAGCCCTCTTTCTAGAAATTCATTGTCGGTATCTGACAATATTTGTGGACGTTTTCAAGAGAGAGTTAGATTTAGCTCTTAGGGCTAAGGAAATCAAGGGATTTGGGGAAAAAGCAGGAACGGGGTACTGATTTTGGATTTCAGCCATGATCATATTGAATGGCGGCACTGGGTCGAAGGGCCGAATGACCTACTCCTGCACCTACTTTCTATGTTTCTGACAAGAGTAAAGGCTTTCTATGAATGTAGGCCAAATACAGAGTGCTGGAATAACTCATCTGGTCAGACAGCATCTGTGGAGAGAATGGATAGACAATATATCCGGTTGTGACCATTCTTCAGACCCTCCACAGATGCTGCCTGACCCATTGAATAACTCCAGCACTTTGTGTTTTGCTCAAGATGTCAGCATCTGCAGTTTATTGTGTCTCGTATGAACGTGGTGATTGGGCCCGTGTCCGACACGCTGGTTCGCTGCCAAGATTCACCCATCAGTATTTAATGTGGAATGACTCTATTAAAATGTGATTATTTGGTCGTTGCTAAGTAGCTCTTTGTGGGATCGTGCTGTGCATTGGGTGTTCCCTGCATTGAGCACAACTGTGCACCCTGTGCAAGATGCAGGTGTCAATACTGGGGCATCAACAAGGTAGTCAAGATAAAGGGAACATAGGTTGGGGTTGGGATTGCTCTATGAGCTGGCATTGACTCGATGGGCTGAATGTCCTTTTTTAGTTTAGTTTAGAGATGCAGCTTCTGCTTTGTAAGGATATGAGGGAACCCAACACAGCAGAAATGTCCTTCAACCACAGTGCCAGAAGACCAGCACATTTCACCCTGCATCCCACCAATGGGTTCAATTGACCCCAGAGGCAGATGACACCAGCCAGTCGCTACCCTGCAGTGCATTTATTGCAAGAGCCAGAGGAAAAATATTTTGCACAATATCTCTCATAATTAATTTAAAAATTACCCAAGGAGTGTATGCAAATATCCCTCAAGCCCCTGAAGTTTAGTTTAGAGAAACAGCATGGAAACAGGCCCTTCGGCCCACCGAGTCCACACCAACCAGCGATCCCCACACTCTAACACTATCCTACACACTAGGGACAATTTCCAAATATTACCGAAGCCAATTAACTTACAAACCTGTATGTTTTTGGTGTGTGGGAGGAAATTGGAGCACCCGGGGAAAACACATGCCGGTCACGGGGAGAACGCACAAACTCCATACGGACGGACAGCACCCGTGGTCAGGATCAAACACGGGTCTCTGGTGCTGTAAAGCAGCAACTCTATTGCTGCATCACAATTAATGGTTCTTTACACTCATCTCAGGCTGGGGTGGGTCTGGAGTTGTACGCCAGCCAAACACAACAGATATTTCTCTCTGAAGGACGTTACTGTACTAGTTGGGGTTTGAAAGATACCCCATGAGCCACCAATACGAATGCTACTTTAAATGTAAGACCTCACATTGAAATCCTCCCGTTGGAATGTTGGGTTGGGTTTGGATGTCTTGTCCAATTGGTTTCACCCCAGTGCTGCTGCATCCCTGGGTTTTGGACTCCATCCCTGGGATTCTAGTCGACTGTTTTCCTGGACCTTGTGTCCTGTGGTCATCCCACCAGGTGGCATGGAAATCTTGAAGGATGCTGACTACTTTAACCTATCCGCCTCTTATTCCCTTCATGTCTCTCAGGATACTGTCAATCACTTACACACTAGAGGTAACAGAGTTAACCCATAAACACACTCATCTTTTGTCAGGCGTGTCAGGGGCTATGCAGGGAGAAGGCAGGAAAATGGGGATAGGAGGGAGAGGTGGATTCGCCATGATTGAATGTCAGAGTGGACTTGATGGGCCGAATGGCCTAATTCTGCTCCTATCTTATGAACTCGTGAACTTTGGGATGTGGGAGGAAACCGGAGCACGCAACGCAATCTCACGCGGACACGGGGAGAACATGCAAACTCCACTCTCACCGGAGAGTTTAAAGCACCATGACTGGACAGGATCCCAATGCTGAATGAGAAGCATTTTCTGCAGCCCAGTCTGAACAATAAATTGGACTGAGCGTTGGACTTGAGTGGGGATATTTGAGACAAATTGCCTCAATTGATTTTTCCATTGAGAAGAGTTTGCTCATCAGTGAACTATGCAGGGCTCCTAACACTGCCCTCGTGTGGCCATGTGTAGGCTGGCCACTGTATGGACAAACACTTCGCTGAAAGGCAACCTCAGCCTCTGACTTGGGCCTGTCCTCCACAATGGGTTGCCAAGGTTTAGGTTAGGGAGGCACAGTGGTGCCGCGGTAGAGTTGCTGCCTTACAGCGCCAGAGTCCTGGGTTCGATCCTGACTACGGGTGCTGTCTGGATGGAGTGTGTACGTTCTCCCCGTGACCACGTGCATTTTTTCCAGGTGCTCCGGTTTTCTCCCACACTGCAAAGACGTACAGGTTTGTAGGTGAGTTGGCTTGGTTAAAATTGTAAATTGACCCTAGTGTGTAGGATAATTTTAGTATACGGGGTGATCACTGGTTGTCACGGACTTGCTGGGCCGAATGGCCTGCCTCTGCAGCCTTTCAGCCCAACTTGCCCACACCAACCAACATGTCCCACCTGCACCAGTCCCACCTGGGTAAACACAAAATGCTGCGTGCTGCCTGTCCCGCTGAGTTACTCCAGCATTTCGTGTCTACCTTCGATTTTACCAGCATCTGCAGTTCTTTCTTACACATTTTGCCAAGAGATGCTGCCTGTCCCGTTGAGTTACTCCAGCATTTTGTGTCTACCTTCGATTTTACCAGCATCTGCAGTACTTTCTTAACAACTGGTCCCACCTGCCTGCATTTGGCCCATATCCCTCTAAACCTGCCCTATCCATGTACCTGTCAAAATGCTTCTTAAACGTTGCAAAGTGATCATAGGAACAGGAAGTACCGCCTCAAAAAGTCAACTAATCTCATCAAAATCCCACAACACCATGGCCACCCTCTCATCTCGCTGCTCCATCGGGAAGAAGGTTCAGGAGCCTGAGATCTTTGAGCTCCAACTATCAGGCTTTTCAACCACACTGCACAACCCTAACCACAACCCATCCTCAGCAACGATCTACCACGGACTCTGGTTGCATTGTGTACTCCGGCTTACACTGTTACAATCTGGTTACATAGTATTATAGATAAACTTATTGCAACGTTGATTATTGCAACATTATTTGTTACGTTGTTGCGGTAATGTGCCTGCTGAACTGCAACAAGTAAGAATGCTGTTGTTCCCTTCCTGATGCCTATATTAAATATCATTTAAATATGCATCATGCTTCAATTCCTGATGCATATTTTAACACAATTAAATGTGACGCATTGACGCGCGGTGTTTTTTCAAGTGTCGCAACATTTTCTTAGTAGCCGCTGGATTTTGAAATGGTCAAAATCTTTTGGCGACACTGATGTGATGCCGGCAGTCGCCGAACAAATCGCCAAGTGGGACAGGCCATTTAAGAACTCATGACTTGAGTCGAGGATTGAGTAACAAAGGGTCTATTCAAAGATAGACAACTCAGCGGGACAAGAGCATCTCTGGAGAGGAGGAATGGGTGAAGTTACGGGGCGAGACCCTTCGGGTCTCGACCCGAAACTTCACCCATTCCTTCTCTCCAGAGATGTTGCCTGTCCCGCTGAGTTACTCCAGCAGTTTGTGTCTATCTTCAAGATGCAAGATTCAAGAGAGTTTATTGTCATGTGTCCCTGATAGGACAATGAAATTCTTGTCTTTGCTTCAGCACAACAGAACATAGTAGGCATTGACTACAGAACAGATCAGTGTGTCCATATACCATTATATCAATATATACACACATGAATAAATAAACTGATCAAGTGCTAATAACAGATAATGGGCTATTAATGTTCAGAGTTTTGTCCAAGCCAAGTTTAATAGCCTCATGGCTGTGGGGAAGTAGCTATTCCTGAACCTGGTTGTTGCAGTCTTCAGGCTCCTGTACCTTCTACATGAAGGTTTAAACCAGCATCTGCAGTTCTTTCCTACGCAACGGGTCGGTTCATCTTTGTACTGTATCTGCGAGCGTAGGTTGGGTGTCATTCTGATATGGGGAGAGTGAGGGCAGGGTCGCTGGGCTCAGTACGTCATGTGTGAAATATCTGGAGGTGTGTTCACGTTTCGGCTCCAGGCAATGCACACCTGCTCGACCCAAACGCAGTACCTCAATGTATCATTTTTGAAATGTTCACAGTGAGAACTCAAGCACACGAATGGAAGATCAGTCCGGTTTATTTTAAGACTCTGTGTAGTGAGAACGGACGTTGAAGGAGTCGACAAGGCTGGGTAATTCAAAATAAGTTCTCAAAAATGCTGAAAAGATTTAGCGGGTCAGGCAGCAGCTGAGGAGAGCGAAACAGTTCACATTTCAGGTCCAGCACCCATAAGACATAGGAGCAGAATTAGGCCATTCGGCCCGTCGAGTCTGCTCTGCCATTCAGTCTATTTTTCCCTCTCAACCCCATTCTCCTGCCTTCTCCCCATGACCTTTGACACCATTACTAATCAAGACCCTATCAATCTCCGCTTTAAAAATACCCAATGACTTGGTCTCCACCACTGTCTGTGGCAATGAATTCCACAGATTCACCATCCGCTGACTAAAGAGATTCCTCCTTCACCGTAGAGTCATGGTCATAAAGTGTGGAAACAGGCCCTTCGGCCCAACTTGCCCACACCAACCAACCAACATGTCCCATCTACATTAGTCCAATTTGCATAGTACCTGCCTCAACTACCACTTCCGGCAGCTCGTCCCATAAAAGGTTACTGTTCAGATTCCTATTAAATGATTCCCCCCCTCACCTTAAACCCATGTCCCTAGTTCACGACTCCCCTACTCTGGGCAAGAGGCTCTGAGCATCTACCCGATCTATTCCTCCACCAGAACTCTTTTTTCTGCCTCATCTGTTGAATATTTGCAGCATTTTCCCTTTATTTCAGATTTCCAACATCTGTAGTTTCATTAATTTCATGATTGAGTAATTCCAGTCACCAGCCGACTGTATTGCCACACATGACTGAGATTAAATGGAAGCAGCTGATTTAACCATCACCCCACTCCTCGTATTCTCGTAAAAGTACCCTGCTTATATTACAAGTTTCTGTTCCTTGCCCTCTCTAAATAGAGACTTTTCTGAGTAAATTGAAGTTGTTAGTTCTGTAATCGACCGCTTTGAGAACAGATATACTCTCCGCCCTCTGCCTGATATAATGTAGTCAACATTGACTGTTATTGTGAAGGTATTTATAGGCTGTCCCACTGAGAACCAAGTATAAGGCGTTAATGTCGAAACTGGTTTACACAAAATGGCACAAAGTGCTGGAGTAACTCAGCGGGTCAGGCAGCATCTCTGGAGAGCTTGACCCCCTGAGTTACTCCAGCACTTTGTGGCTGGATTAGTTTAGTTTTAGTTTAGAGGTACAGCATAGAAACAGGACCTTCGATCCATTGAGTCCCCGCCGACCAGCAATCCCTGCACAGTAACACCTGTCCCCACACACTAGGGACAGGTTACAATTTGACCCAAGCCAATTAACCTACAGACCCGTACGTCTTTGGAGTGTGGGAGAAAACCGGAGCACCTGGAGAAAACCCACGCAGGTCACAGAGAGAACATACAAACTCCGTGCAGACAGCAGCAGTAGTCAGGATCGAACCCGGGTCTCTGGTGCTGTAAGGCAGCAACTCTCCCGCTGAGCCACCGTGACGCCCTTTTATGGAATCTTGATCATTTACTCACAGTACAGCATCAGAGACTTGACTAAGTCAGTGTGGACAAGCATGATAGTAGTGATGAGCAGTGGAAACGTACAACCATAAACTTCTTAAGGGATTGGACAGGCTAAATGCAGGTAAAATGTTCCTGATGTTGGGGGAGTCCAGAACCAGGGGTCACAGTTTAAGAATAAGGGGTAGGCCATTTAGGACTAAGGTGAGGAAAACATTTTTAACCAAGAGTTGTGAATCTGTGGAATTCTCTGCCACAGAAGGCAGTGGAGGCAATTTACTAGATTCACTAACTCAAGAGAGAGTTAGATTTAGCTCTTAGGGCTAACAGAATCAAGGTATATGGGGAGAAAGCAGGAACGGGGTACTAGACATAGACATCGAAAATAGGTGCAGGAGGAGGCCATTCAGCCCTTTGAGCCAGCACCGCCATTCATTGTGATCCTGGCTGATCGTCCGCTATGAATAACCCGTGCCTGCCTTCTCCCCATATCCTTTGACTCCACTGGCCCCTACAGCTCTATCAAACTCTCTCTTAAATCCATCCAGTGACTTGGCCTCCACTGCCCTCTGTGGCAGGGAATTCCATAAATTCACAACTCTCTGGGTGAAAAGGTTTTTTTCTCACCTCAGTCTTAAATGACCTCCCCTTTATTCTAAGATCTGATTTTGGATGATCAGCCATGATTATATTGAATGGCGGTGCTGGCCCAAAGGGGCGAATGACCCACTCCTGCACCTATTTTCTATGCTTCTTTGAGATCCCATTTCCCCACACCATTTAAAAATATTTTGATTGGCATTTCAACAGTGTTTTCATTGTAGCCGTGGGGGAGTAATACTGAGCGGCATTGACTGCAACTGACTCTCACCCCTTCTTCTTCCTCATTTTCCCACCACCTTACCCCCTCCCATCCCCTCCCATCCCCTCCCCTCCTATCTCTGTGACTTTTCCAGCCCACTGCATGAACCAGCAACATTCCCACCTGTTTCGGATGAGTGGAGATCTGCATGTTAATTACCTTGCCACTTTCAAACATGTTTCCTACTAATTACGGGTGCTTATAGTCCTCTTAGCAGCTGGTGCTATTGTGTCATGATGCACTATCTACACGGCACTGTTATGTTCCAGTGTTTGCCTTTCAAAAGCCTAATTAACAGTTAGTTATTTTTCTCCCCCCCCCCCCCTCCAATATGTTTGTGCTGTGATTGCGGAGATTACACACCCTGTGTGTAAGAGTCTCCTCCACAGCTACTAATCTCTAGAGCAACAACATCATTGACTGGAGAGGGCTTGTGCATGGAGTAGTGGAAACAAGATCCCCAGAGTCATTCAGGAGGGAGTTGGATGGTCAGATGTGAGCAGCGCTGAAACCCTCAAGGATTTAAGGTAATTATCAAAAACAAAACAGAGGATGAGAATGTTTCTTACACAGCAAGTTGTTGTGATGGGAACGCAACGCCTAGAGGTACAATGGAAGCAAACTCAACAGGATCTTTCTAAAGGTAGAAAGAAGGAACCGCAGATGCCGGTATACAAAAAAAGACACAAAGTGCTGGAGTAACTCTGTAGGTCAGGCAACATCTCAGAAGGACATAGATAGGTGACGTTTTGGGTCCCGATCCCTTCTTCATACTGATGAGGAGAACATGGATTGGTAATGTTTCGGGTCCTGATCCTTCTTCAGGCTGATTACATTTTAAAAGCTCTGGGATAGGGGAGAATCATGAAGTAAGAAATGGGCCCTTCAGCCCACTATGTCCGTGCTGACAGGCCCTTCAGCCCACTATGTCCGTGCTAACCTTTATGTCCATTCACACTAATCTAATTTGCACCTTCTCCCTATGATCCCATAGGCTTCCCCTGGGTAGTCTGCTCATGTCAAGTAGTCATGGATTTACTGTAAGGGGTAAGAGATTCAGAGGGGATATGAGGAGGACCTTCTTCACCCAGAGAGTGGCAAACACTTGGAGTGCGCTGTGTGAAAGTGGTTGAAGCTGAGTTCTAGAGTCATATACACAGCAACAGGCCCTTCAGCCCAACTTGCCCCATACTGACCAAGACACCCCTTCTACATTTGTCCCACCTTCCCGCGTTTGGGTTGCTGACAGCGTTCAAGAAATGTCTAAACAAGGAATCGCAGATGCTGGTGTACAAAAAAAAAGACACAAAAGTGCTGGAGTAATTCAGTTGGTCAGGCAGCATCTCTGGAGAGAAGGCATGGGTGACGTTTCGGGTCGAGACCCTGCTTCAGCGATTCCTTCCTAAGCGTCTCTGAGAAACATGGTTAGGGTCTGGATCCTTCTTCAGGCTGATCACATTTTAAAAGGTATTAGATATAGACTTTGCAGGGTTCTGGGCCGAGTTGTGAAGTATGAAATGGCCCTTCGGTCCACTATGTCCATGCTAACATTCTTTTGGCTTGAATCGCCAAGGCACGGGGGGGGGGCTAAGGACCACCTGCTGGGTGATGGGGTGAACACAGCATGGTGTCTGTCCACTGGTCGGTATGGACAAGTTGGGCTGAATGGCCGGTTTCCATGCTGTACGATTCTATGATTACTGATGATTTCATTCAAAGAATGCAGAGCCACCAGTCATCACGTCTTGTATGAATTTGGGTGATGGAAGGGAACAGGGAGTTCTTCGTGGAAAGTGAACGAGATGTTAAAAGCAATTATCGAGTTGGCGGGTGGTGTCAGATTGTGGTACCGACAGCTCCAGTCTGGGGACGGGATGGGTGACGTTCACAAGCAACATGAAGAAAGTGTTGACAGTTGAGGCCAAGCAGATGGAGGGCCTGAGAGCACAATCTGTCCCTGCTCCAGCTGCCAATACCTTGCCCTTTGGTCAACGTTAACAACGGGGTCTATATCGATCGAATCCTCGCTCAGTTTACCTCCCAGATTCTTGGATCATGTGGAGGATGCCTCTGGGGGAGCAACCAGACTCGGTCTGAAGGCTGCGGTTTAGAGTTTCAGCTCAAGGAACACTTTAATAAGTTCATCCACGGAGTCTGAGTGTCACTAACGAGCCCGGGCTTTACTGCACAAATCTCCAATTTGCCCCCGAACGTAATGGCATGCGGGGCTGTTTGAGAGGCGGTTACATGGGTAGATGAAGTCACATCTCAGCCAGGCAGGGTAAGTAAGGATGGCAGATTTCCCTCCCTGAGGAACATTCATGAACCAGATGGGCTTTTCATAACAATCCAGTCATTTCATAGTCATCATCACACACCAGGTTTCATAAAGTCATATATATAATCCTAAGGGTGGTGCAGTGGTAGAGTTGCTGCCATACAGCACCGGAGACCACTAGAGGTTTCATCCTGACTATGGGTGCTGTCTGTACGGAATTTGTACGTTCTCTCCGTGACCTGCGTGGGTTTTCTCCAGGTGCTCCGGTCTCCTCCCACACTCCAAAGACGTACAGGCTTGTAGGTTAATTGGCTTTGGTAAAATTGTAAATTGTCCCTAGTGGGTAGGATAGTGCTAGTATACGGGGTGGTCGCTGGTTGGCGCGGACTCAGTGGGCAGGTGGGCCCGCTGTATCTCTCAACTAAACTAAACATATAGAGATGCAATGCAGAAAGTCTGTACCAATCTTCAATCATCCACTTACACTAATTCCACATTCATTATACTTTTTTTTTTAAATCCTCCCCACATTCTCATCAACTATTCCAAGATTCTACCGCTCACCCGCACGCTAGGGGCCGTTTCAGCGGCCAATTACCAACCAGAAAACTCAACACAGACAGCACTCGAGGTCAGGATTGAACCTGGATCCCTGGTTCTGTGATGCAGCATCTTACTAACTGCACACCTGGTTTATTTAGTTACTTGAATTTAAAACGTCAAGGAACTCTGGTGGATTTGAGCTCCTGTCTTCATAGTTCTTAGCTCCCAATGGGAGCCCAACCCTCTACCTTCTGTGAGATGACAGGTCAGTACTGAGGGTGTGCCACCAAGCCACAGCTGAAACAAGAATCCAAGTCAACTCCCAATCCCATGACCTGGACAGAAAGAGGTGAGCTGAAATGTAGCTAAATGTCGGAAGTCCTGGCAACTTCAAAAAGACAATACAGACGTTAAACGGTGTATTTCTACAGAATGTTCAGAAACAAGAGGGTGATTATGTGCATACATTTCAGGAGGCGATGAGGATTTAGTGAGAGCATGATTAGTAAAGCATAAGGATGTCCTGGGATTGATAAATATTGACCGAGGGCACATGGAGTGCTATGGCAGGGAGATAATATTCAACATTTATCAAACATAAACCAATGTTTAGGCTACAACCCCAGGTACTGCACCCACCACCACCACCCTGTCCCCAACTAGCCCACTACCACCACCCTGTCCCCAACTAGTCCACCGCCACCCTGTCCCCAACTAATCCACCACCACCACCCTGTCCCCAACTAGTCCACCACCACCACCCTGTCCCCAACTAGTCCACTACCACCACCCTGTCCCCAACTAGTCCACCGCCACCCTGTCCCCAACTAGTCCACCACCACCACCCTGTCCCCAACTAGTCCACCACCACCACCCTGTCCCCAACTAGTCCACCGCCACCCTGCCCCCGACTAGTCCACCACCACCACCCTGTCCCCAACTAGTCCACCACCACCACCCTGTCCCCAACTAGTCCACCGCCACCCTGTCCCCAACTAGTCCACCACCACCACCACCCTGCTGCGGACAGGAAAGCACTACAACGGGTGGTGAAAACCGCGCAGCACATCATCAGTGCCCCGCTCCCTGCCATGGATGCCCTCCACCGAAAACGGTGTCTGAGACGGGCTGGGAAGATCATCAAAGACCCCTCACACCCCAACCATGGACTGTTTGCCCTCCTCCCATCAGGGAGGCGGTACAGGAGCCTCAGGTCACGTACCAGCAGGATGAGGAAAAGCTTCTATAACAACACAATCACACTGCTGAACTCGGAGTCCCGACGATAGATTTCTCTGGTCCCTCCGTCCCCCTTTGTTTAATCATTCTGTATTTCCTGATTATTCTGTATCTTCTCTCTTTCTATTTTTCTCTCGTTTTTTTTCTCTTTATGTACAACTACTACGGGCTGACGCAAAACTGCATTTCGTTGTACTGATACTTGTATTTGTGCGATGACATTAAAATTGAATTGAATTGAATTGACTTCTGGTCACCGTACACTGGACATGAATGACACTTCACTGTGTTATTTCAGTCTGAAGAAGGGTTTCGGCCCGAAACGTTGCCTATTTCCTTCGCTCCTTAGATGCTGCCTCACCCCGCTGAGTTTCTCCAGCATTTTTGACTACCTTCACTGTTCACAATGCGAGGTTTGGGAAGCACGGCAGCCAATTTGCATCCTGCAAAGTTAACCAAAAAACAATAAAATAAACATCCAGATAATCTGGTCAAAAATGAACTTGGTTTCGGATCATCAGTCAGCTCAAGACTTCTATTTTAAATGCACAAAGCACAATGTGCCATGTTGCTCAATATTCCAGCAACTGCAACAGCTCCTTGTCGTTTACAGTTCCAGTCTTGATCTTTTTCTCTTTCTCCTGTTTTTTTTTTCCCAGTTTGTACGTGTTCCCTCTGGTTTACATCTCCCCCAGACACACTTGCTGATTCACTGACTCTCGCAGTCAGTGCCAGGTTGCCATTCCTGCCCTTTATCCTCTCACAACCATTCATCTCTCCATCCCTTCTCCATTTAGTTTAGCTTAGAGACAGCGTGGAAACAGTTCACTGTGTTTGCGCCGACCAGTACACTAGTTCTACCCGACACACTAGGGACTATTTACAGTAGCCAATTTACCAACAAACCTGCACGTCTTTTCGGAGGTGGAAGGAAACCAGAGCACCTGGAGGAAACCCACGCTGTCACAGGGAGAACGTAGAACCTCCATACAGGCAGCAGTCACAGTCAGGACCGAACCCAGGTCTCTGGCGCTGCAAGGCAGCAATTCTACCGCTGCGCCACTGTGCTGCACAACGTTTCTCAACCTGAAACTTATGTGGCCTCTAACTTTGTCTGGCGCTGTTGAAGGGCTATTGACCTGAAATGTTAACTCTCTTTCTGTCTCTCTACAGGCCTGACCTGCCGAGCATTTTCACCACGTTCTCTATTACTTCAGGCCTGATGGTCGCGTGTGGTTATTCATTCATTCACTGTCCAAGCCCAGCATTTATGGTGCTAGAATCCACGAGCCTCCTGGGGCCAGTGAATCACATTCCATGTTTTTGGAACCACGCACACATCTCCAGAGATGAGCAGCTCGGTGGAAAATGCCCCAACCGCATGTTCATAAACTTGTACGTTATGGGAGAAAAATTAGGCCATTCGGCCCATCGAGTCCACTCTGCCATTCAATCATGGTTGATCTATCTTTCCCTCTCAACCCCATTCTCCTGCCTTTTCCCCATAACCCCTGACATGGCTGCACGATAGAATCTTGGGGGCAGTTGATAGGAATGTCAGGGGAATATAATGGGATGAGTAAGATGTAAATGTTCAGACCAAATCTGATGGGCTGAATAGCTTGAGTCCATGCTGTAGGCTCAATGGGTCTAAGGAGTTATGATACAGATCTAGTTCATTTCACGGGAATAGTAACGTCATTATAGGGTGGAAGCAAGGCAAATATTGAACCAGTTGGGATATCCCACTTCCTCTTGTGCTCTCCCTCTCTCCCCTCCACAATTCCATGATTCCCGTGGGAGGGAGAGGGCCATCAGCTCATCTTTCCCCGGCCAGCTCTTTACATGAGCGAGCTGTGTTGCTCCTCTCTGCGCTGGCACTTGTCGATGGAGTGAGAGCTTTTCACTCCCACTTAATGCTGCTGATGGGAAAGAAACAATCCCGGAGTGTTTGAACCCATCAAAGTGGGTTCGCCGTTGTAACAATGCTGGTGTCATTAGGAAACCATTCGAAGCACTGAGGGTTGTCAACAGGGCTTGGTGTAAGGTCCTCTCCACCAGCACTGCAAGCATCAATCTGTTCGAGTCGGCTTGTTTGGCTGCACGCTACTCTACGGAGGGACACGGGATAAATATCTCCAGCCCCTTCCCATCCAACTGGCAGGCAGACATGGAGCTGGGGGCTATGACTCCTTCTCCAAACTCAATAATGTCAAGAGAACTGCAGATGCTGGAAATCTGAAATAAAAACAGAAAATGCCAGAAATACTGGTGAGACCACACCTGGAGTATTGCGTACAGTTTTGGTCTCCTAATCTGAGGGAAGACATTCTTGCCATACAGAGAAGGTTCACCAGACTGATTCCTGGGATGTCAGGACTTTCATCTGAAGAAAGACTGGATAGACTCGGCTTGTACTCGCTAGAATTTAGAAGATTGAGGGGGGATCTTATAGAAAATTGCAAAATTCTTAAGGGGTTGGACAGGCTAGATGCAGGAAGATTGTTCTCGATGTTGGGGAAGTCCAGAACAAGGGGTCACAGCTTAAGGATAATGGGGAAATCTTTTAGGACCGAGATGAGGAAAACTTTTTTCACACAGAGAATGGTGAATCTCTGGAATTCTCTCCCGCAGAAGGTGGTTGAGGCCAGTTCATTGGCTATATTTAAGAGGGAGTTAGATGTGGCCCTTGTGGCTAAAGGGATCAGGGGGTATGGTGAGAAGGCAGGTACAGGATACTGAGTTGGATGATCAGCCATTATCATATTGAATGGCGGTGCAGGCTCGAAGGGCCGAATGGCCTACTCCTGCACCTATTTTCGATGTTTCTATGTTTCTATTCATTTGTCCTAAGTACCGTCTAAATCTCTTGTTCCACTTTTCCCTGACTCTCGGTCTAAAGAAGGGTCTCGACCCGAAATGTCACCTATTCCCTTTTCTCCAGAGATGCTGCCTGACCCGCTGAGTTACTCCAGCATTTTGTGACTGTCTACTGTATCCCTTCCTTGGCTGGGAGGGTGGTGAGCTCTTTGAATGCCACAGACGGCTGGGGAGGCCAAGTCCTTGGGTATTTTTAATGCAGAGATTGACAAGTGCTAGATGAGTACGTGTATCAGCGGCTACGGGGGGAGAATACAGGAGAATGGGGTTGAGAGGAAAAAATAGATCGGCCATGATTGAATGGTCGGGTGGGTTCCATGGGTCGAATAGCCTAATCTGGCTCCTATGACTTAAGAACTTATGAATGTTGTTTGAGCTACACTGAGTGCTTCCTGTTTTTATTGGGTACAGTTCTGCTTAGTGATTGTGTTGGATAACCTCCCATCTCCAAAAGCCCCTCCCTACTGAACACTCTTATCGTGTCGGAAGGAACTGCAGTTGCTGGTTTAAACCGGAGATATACACAAAAATCTGGAGGAACTCAGCAGGTCAGACAGCATCTCTGGAGAAAAGGAATAGGTGACATGTCGGCTTGAGACCCTTCTTCCTACACATTTCGTCTGCTCCACTGCAAAATCTCCTCAATGTATGCCCCACTTTGAAGAAGTTCTCCTCTTCTCTCCGATGAGGAAAGGTCTCGACCCGAAATGTCACCTGTTCGTTTTCTCCTGTGATGCCGCCTGTCCCGCTGAGTTACTCCAGCTTTTTGTGTCTGTCTTCACTCTGATCTTATATCCAGCTCCAACGTTATTATAGCTAAAGAAACAAACACTTCCAAAAAATGTTATACACACACACACACTCACACACACACTCACACACACACACACTCACACTCACACACACACACACACACTCACACACACTCACCACACACACACTCTCACACACACACTCACACACACACACACACACACACACTCACGCACACACACACACACACACACTCACACACACTCTTATACACACACACACACACACACACACTCACACTCACTCACACGCACTCTTATACACACACACACACACACACTCTCTCTCACACACACACACACACACTCGCACGCGCATTCACACACACACACACACACACACACACACACACACTCTTACACACACACACACTCACACACTCTCACACTCACTAAATAAATGTCCTGAGGTGCTTACGGCAATGGCCAGGGTAATTAATCTTTAATTCCCATGGACTTGCAAACAGCTCTCTCTCCCTCTCCCTCTCCCTCTCCAGCTAATGTAATCCATGCCCTGGCAAAGACGGGTCTTGTGTTCAAATGGCCCTTTGATGCTGCAATGATCTGATTGTTCCAACACTAATTAGCTTAATTTCTCCCACACAAGAATAACGTTGCATATCTGGGTTGCTTGGTGCCAGAGCCCATGGTGATGAGACTTGGGGGGGGGGGGGGGGGGGGGGCCGGAGAACATGGTGAGAGAGGAGCCTCACTTCCTTGCAATTGGACCCATTCATTCTGTCTGCATTGATTACTGCCAAGAAAGACTATTCCAAGGCCTTGGAGACCATCCAATCTCCTCTGTCAAACACTAGACTTAATTGTTTGTTGGAATGCTTTCTTTTTGAACTGTTAACCCAAAAACATGAAAGCAGTCTTATAAGTTTCAAATTATGCACCCTTTGTTTCTTAATTATATTCATTCTGTAAAAAAGGAATTGTTTCATCCCACCATTTGATCTCCCTGTCGCGAGAGAAAGTGAATCTTTAAAGTAGACAGGAGTAAAGTGACTGATTTATAGGAGGCATTTAGTCCCAAGCATAAGAAATCAGGAGTGGGACAAAGCCTTTGTTCCCTCAGTGCTGTTGCCTTCAAAGGTTTCTTTTCTGTTTTGTTTTATTTTTGTTTTTCTTTTCTCCGGGACAGCTGAGTTTCCCCAGCTAAAACCTATGCTGCAACAATGCTCCCTTCGGATCATCTCACGCCCATCATTTGAAAGTTCTTTGGGTCAATGCAATAAAAGGCAGTCTGGCATTCTTACAGTCTCACAATGTCCCAGGGCGTTTACAGGCAATGAGCTTTGCTGAACAGTGCTCACTGTGGAAATATAGGAGTCATTGCTGACAATGTGTGTGTGTGTGTGTGTGTGTGTGCACTGATGCCACTGATGCTAAGTGAAAAATAAATATTGGCCCTGGCCCTGAGGAGAACACCACTGTTCCACCTCAAACACCACCTTTCACAGGATCTTTCACTGTCACCTCCAATAGACCTGTTATTTCACCACCCAGTCAAAAGGCAACAGCTTTGACAGTGTAGCACTCTGATCGTGGGCAGCACAGTGGCACGACGGTAGAGTTGCTGCCTCACTGCGCCAGGGACCTGGGTTCGATCCTCACTACAGGTGCTGTCTGTGCAGAGTTTGCACGTTCTCCCTGTGACCGCATGGACTTTCTCCCTGTGCTCCGGTTTCCTCCCACATTCCAAAGTCGTGCAGGTTTTTAGGATAATTGGTTTCTGTAAATTGCCTCTAGTGTGTAGGGTGCGAATGTGGGATAACAGAACTTGCGTAGGGGTGATTGATGGTTGGTGTGGACTCGGTGGGCCAAAGGGCTTGTTTCTGTGCTGTATCTCTAAATAGTAATACAAAAATTCTGCTGGACTGCTGATCTAGATATTAGCGCTCAGATCTCTGACGTGAGTCTTGAAACCATGACCTTTGATGCTTAGGAAGTTGCCTGACCTAGCTAACACTTATAGACAGAGCAAGTTTAGCTTCTGAGTTCCTCCAGAGCCCTGGCAACACTCTGGTCCACCTCCACTCCACCTTCCTCATGGTAACATCCTCAGAGTCTGCCACCAGGAATTAGCCCCGATTCCCCAACTGCCTTCCAGTCGCTGAGTTGAGAAATACCGTTGCAAGATCAGTAACCTGCTGAGTTTTTCTCTGATCCACCACACTCAGAGAGTTTTAAACGTGAGGTTCTTGCAAACTAAGTGCACAAAGGCACCTGCAGCGCACTGCTGGCACACAGCTCAGTTACTGGCAGAGATATTATCAGCTTGGTGGCTGTCGCACAACATGTGTTATCTGAAGATCTTGGTCTATTCTCAGGTCCGTATGTGACGTGCCCCTCTTTATAGCGTGAGGTTCTGAAAATGGCAGAGGCGACAAGCCCACAATTACAGAGGCCGGTGCATTCCTCCGAAGCTGCCGGGTGTTTAGAGTTGAAATCCATTTGGGAATCTTCTGAACTTTGGGAGATGCTGCTTCTGTTTCAAGCTTGCAACCAACTGTATGTGTGTGTGTGTGTGTGTGAGTTGGAGCCCTTCTTGCCTCCCTCCCCTCCCCTCCCCTCCCCTCCCCCCCGGGCCCCACTCCACACTGAGGCAATGTTCTGAAAGGGCCAAATAAAATAAAATATACCAGGCTTTGACTGAACACAAAAACCTTGGACTGAATCCTGATCTTAGCGGGGAGGCACAGTAGCATACCTGGCAATACTCCTACCACACAGCGCAAGAGACCATGGTTCAATCCCGACCTCGGGCGCTGTCTAAGTAGAGTTCACATGTTCTCCTTGTCACTGTGTCGGTTTCCACTGGGCGTTCCCGTTTGGTCCCCACATCCCAAACAGCTATGGGTTGGTCGATTGGTTGCCTAATGTGGTAGGTGAGTGTTAGAACTTGGGGGGAAGTTGATGGTAATGTGCAGGGAATAAAGTGGACAAGGTTTTGGGTCATTGGGTGCTTGATGGTTTGTGCAGAGTTTGTGGGCCAGGTGGCCTGTTTCTATGCAGTACGGTTCTATGACATACAATGGGACAACAAGCTGGGTGGTTACAGTTCAGAATTGAGTAGCACAGTGATGCAGCTGGTAGAGCTGCTGCCACACAGAACCAGAGACTCCGGTTCAATCCTAACCTCGGGTGCTGATTGTACAGAGTTTGCACGTTCCCCTTGTGACCAGATTAGATTAGATTAGATTAGATTAGATTCGTTTATTGTCATTCAGACCATTCGGTCTGAACGAAATTCTGTTTCCCTGCAGTCATACATATAATTTTAAAAAAAATGACAAAACACATAGTCAACACAAATTTAACATCCACCACAGTGAGTTCACCAAACACCTCCTCACTGTGGTGGAAGGCAAAAACTTAAAGTCTCTGGCTCTTCCCTCTTTGTTCTCCCTCTGCGCCGAGGCGACGGTTCGAACTCCGCGGGTGGTCGCTGCCTCGCCACAGCTCAGAGGCCGAGTCAGGTCTCCGCTGCCGCCGGCGCCGCCAAAGCCTCGGTGCTGAGCCAGGTCTCCGCTGCTGCTGCCGCTGCCGCCGCCTGCACCACAGCTCCAGCCGGGTCAGGTCTCCGCCGCCGCTGCTGCCGCTGCCGCCACAGCTCCAGCCCGGTCAGGTCTCCGCCGCCGCCGCCGCCACAGCCTCAGGGCCGAGCCAGGTCTCCGCTGCCGCCGCCGCCGCCACAGCTCTGCTGCCGCCAGCCCCGCCACTAGGCCTCGGCGCAGACGGAGACGGGGGACACGACCGAAGAAAAAGTCGCATCCCCCGAAGGAAGAGGCCAAAGCATGTTTCTCCCACCCCACCCACACACATACACAACTTAATAAAACAAAATTAACTAAAACATGACAAGGAACAAAAACAAAAGAAAAAAACAGACGGACTGCAGGTGGGCCGCAGCTGTTAAGCCAGCGCCGCCATCTTGAAGGCCACCATGTGGGTTTCCTCCGGGTGCTCCGGTTTCCTCCCACATCCCAAAGACGTGCGGGGTTGCAGGTTAAATGACCACTGTAAATGGTGTGTATGATAACACAGAACTAGTGTGAAAAGCTGATCGATGGTCAGCATAGAATTAGTGGGCCAAAGGGCCTGTTTCAATGCTGTATCTCGAAACTAAACTAAATTAAACTAGATGGTGGAAGAACCCTGTCCACTGCAAATATCACATTGTGGGAACTAATTCCCTTCCAACTTTATCCTTCTTTGCACCCAAACTGCCCAGTAACAGGTTGTGAGAGATACAGGGCAGATTTTTTTTAAACAAACCAGCACTCTCAGTTATGAAGGCAACGAGATTGATCTGACATGGGGAAGGATGTATTGAACTTGTAATCTTCTCACCGTAAGGCAAGGAGGAGCATGGTGAGGGGATGTGAAATCAAGCACCTGATGTTTCCCCTCCACCCAGGTGGGCATTGCCTACCAGAGTACTAGAGACCCCCTGGTTCCAGACAGCTACTAACAGAGACCTTGTAGCACTGCCTCTGAATTACACCAGCCCATTTGTACTCTAGCAAGGGATTATTTTATTTTTCCTTAATGCAATTCTGTTGTCAAATAATTAATCTTAGTCCCATGGAGGTTGTCAAACGCAAATCAAGACAGCCGCTAATTTTTCACCGGGTGGTTCTGTGACAAGCTGCCAGATTGTACTCGTGTTCAAATATGTAACCGTGTGACAATTTACTTCTGCATGTTTAAGGAGGCTGTTTCACAGCCAGTCAAATTTGCTTCAAGATGATTAGATATCTCTGCGTCTGATAGATCCAAGGAACTGCTGATGCTGGGTTTACAGAAATAGCATCCAAGTGCTGGAGTAACTCAGCAGGTCAGGCAGCTTCTCTGGAGAACATGGATAGGCAACGTTTCTGGTTGGGTTGGAAGAAGTCTGAAGAAGAGTCCTGTCCCGAAACGTCGCCTATCCATATCTTCCAGAGATGCTGCCTGACCTGCTGAGTTACTCCAATATTTAGTATTTCTCTGCGGTGCTGGCTCGAAGGGCCGAATGGCCTCCTCCTGCACCTATTTTCTATGTTTCTGCAGTTGATACCAGCCCCAAAACCCAGACAGGTAATAATCATTTTTTTTCTCCAGCTATAAAAGGTCTTACACATTTGTGTGCTAGACAAGCCATGATGTGATCTCTAATATCACTGTAGAGTCTCTGCTCGTTCTGTTCCACACCTTTATTCTGTCCCCCTATGTCACACCGCCCATGTATTACTGGCCATGTGCCAGTTTACAATGAAGAGTCCCACTGCCCTCTGACCCCGACCTCCTGCCCTCCTCATCTGATGTTGAAGGGAGGCCTGATTGACGTATATGAAAAATGATAAGAGGCATAGATGGGGTAGACAGTCAGAACCTTTCTTCCAGGGCGTAAATGTCAAAGACTAGAGGCAAGAGGAGACGGACGGGACAAGTTTTGTTTATTTATTTATTTCTTTATTTAAGATGCAGTGAGCGGTGGGTGTGTTATTTGCTGTCACAGGTGGTGGTGGTGGTGGAGGCAGATACGATAGTGGCATTTTCGAAGCTTTAAGCTAGGCACATGTATAGGCAGGGAATGGAGGGATGCCGGACAGGGCACCACAGGAGATCCTTCTTCCCTGTGGCTATCAAACTGTACAACTACTCCCCCTTCTATCGTGGGACTCAGACTGACTCCCCTCCCCTCCCCTCCTGTTCCCCAATCTTTGCACATCCCCAATCCTTTCCACTCGTCACTTTAATTTCATGTTTCGTATATTTGTGTTTTATGACTGTTGGCAGATCAATTTCCCTCCTGGGATAAATAAAGTTCTTTCGTATCGTATCGTATATGCAGGCGGATGAGATTAATTTAAATTTGACAGCAGGCTCGGCATAGACATTTGGGGTGGGGGTCTTTCCTGCACTGAACTGTGCTATGTTCCGTATCTCAATATAACATCAGGGAACTGCATGTCACGTGAACTGGTGCGTTACAGTCTTCCAGCATGGAGTTCAACAGCTTCAAATCAGTGGCTAACCATTCAGATGGAGATACTTGTCTCTCAGCTCTGGGACCAGTGTTTAGGTCTTAATCTGTGGCCACCTTTCCTCCACTACTTTCAAACTCCTGATGTATGTCCTTGCAGAAGTCCGTTCTGTGATGTCCCCCACAAGTTGAAGATCTGGTCAACAGCAGTGACCCAAGCTTTGTACATAAAAGGATTGCCCGTCTAAACCCACTTGGTCGTGTTAGAACAAAGCAGAACGACTGATAAATAAATGATGAAGTGTATGCATTTATTTCAACCCGTTACGTCAATGTAAAATCAATGGGAGCCGAGACCAAGTTTTATAGCCTTTTAAGAGGAGAATTCTTGATTACTGTGTTGGTCCATTTACTGAACCTTGTCCGAATTGTTGGTGATGTACATTCTTTGTAAGCTGCCATATGTGGGGACGGGGCTGCCGTCTGTCTGGTACAGTCAGTGCCGGAGATGGGGCTGTGTGGCACCATACACCAACACATCCACAAAGCTTCTGGGGTCTATTGCCCAGCTGAGGTGGGCCCCTCCTCTAGTTCCCCAGTCTAGCCCATGGTGGCACAGTGGCGCAGCGGTACAGTTGCTGCCTTACAGCGACAGAAACCCTGGGTTCGATCCTGACTCCGGGTGCTGTCTGTACGGAGTTTGCACGTTCTCCCCGTGACCCGGGTGATCCGGTTTCCTCCCACATCCCAAAGACATGCAGGTTTGTTGGGCTAATTAGCTTCAGTAAAATTGTAAATTGTCCCTCCTGTGTGTAGGATAGTGTTAGCGTGCGGGGTGATTGCGGGTCGGCGCTGAGTTGATGGGCCAAAGGGCCTGTTTTCGTGTTGCATCCCTAAACTAAACCAAACTAAACTAAACTAAAGCTTTGCTCAGACCTTTGCCACAGAGACTTGTGCCCCAGGAACTAGTTCAAAACTCCCACTTCCATCAGCAAGGAAATGCTACACTGAGATGCTATCTTTCAAGTGGGATAAGTCGAGGACATGTCTGCTGTGTTCTTTGGATGGAAGTGACTCCACAGCACTATTTCAAAGAGAGCTCATGGTTTGACATTTATTTCTCAATCAAATCGTTGTTCAAAAAAGTACCCTGACCGTTATTTCATTGCTGTTAGAGGGAGCTTGCTGAGTGTGAACTGATTATCACATTACAGAGAGACGTACACACATGGAAACAGCCCCTTTAGCTCACCAAGTCTGCACCAAGCTTCAAACATTAATTTTACACTAATCACTTTTTGTTCTCCTCATCTCCCCCTGGATTCTACCACTCGCCTTTACACCAGGGAACAGTTTACACTGGGAGCAATTTGCATGGGGAGCGGTTTGCACTTGTCTACCGAAATTCATGTCTTTGGGAAGTGGGAGGAATTTACAGGACACACAGAATCACAGCAGCCAAGGCCAGGATCAAGCCTGGGTCTGTGGAACCGTGAGGCAGAAACTCCATGTGCTGCGCCACTCTTCCTGTACAACAACGGTGATGACACTTCAATGAAAGTGCTTCATGAGCTGCAAGCTGCTTTGGAATGACTTGAAAGGCACTTACATAAACATGATATTCTTTCAGACCATCTTGTGACAACAACAAATACTGCCACGTCATCACCATAAAGAACACTGAACAAATAAGAAAGGGCAGTTTAGGGAAATCAGCTCTGCAACACGTAATCAACGGACTCTGCAGTTTGATGAAAGGTCAATGACCTGACACATTAACCGTTCTCTCCCCACAGTTGCTGCCTGACCTGCTGAGTGATGGCCACATTTTCTATCTTTAGTTCACATCAGCAATATTTAGCTTCTAGCATAATCAGAATTTACTGGACTTTACCTTGCACTAAATGTCATGCCCTTTATCCTGTATCTGTACACTGAGGATGGCTTGATTGTAATCATGGAAAGTCATTTTGATAGTGCACGTGACAATATTAAACTCAACGGAACTAAGCAAGTCAGTAGATTGCTTTTTTGCCTTCTATTGCCCAGCTGAGGTGGGCACCTCCTCTAGTTCCCCAGTAGCCGGTGAGAAGCAACTATAAATGTGCATTCACTGTAAATGTTGGTGGTGGGTAATTATGTCCGGGTGGCAAAGTGATGAACGATACCTCATTCGTGCATCTGGTTTGAACAGTGCATTGTGCATTCCGTGGTCTGTCGCTGATGGCACTGTCACACACGGCAGAGCCTTTGATTTGTACATCATGAATACATCTGCCGTGTCTGTGCACATGGCCAGACCTTCAAACAAGATGCAAACCAGCAAGCTGGAGTGTTGTAGCTCCTGCCAGCTGATACCCTGAGAGGAAACTGACACTGGCGCACTTCCCCTCCAGTGGATTTGGAGGGTTTGTCCAAAACACCATTGGCGGCATCTCTCCGGTCCTTTGAGGTGCTTGCGATGTCTTCGCAGATCCATGAGTTTTTCCAAAATCTATCAGAGCCTGGAAGGGAAGGGTAGAGAAGGGGATGAGTTCATAAGTTCTTGAGTTCTGGGAGCAGAATTAGGCCATTCAGCCGATCAAGTAGACTCCACCATTCAATCATGGCTAATCTATCTCTCCCTCCCAACCCCATTCTCCTGCCTTCTCCCCATAACCCCTTACATGTGTGTTGAGATGATTCCGAACCACATTCCAGAAGATCATAGTTCTATTTATTAATCCTTCTCCAACTGATACTCCTTCATATAAACCCCTCCATTGCCCTACGTCCCCTTCAATGTATCTACACGATTCACTTTGACATTCCCTGGGGGATTGGGTCCCACATTCTCACCACTCCCTGGATAAATAAAGTTTATTTTGAATCCCCCACTGGATTTCTTGGCAACTGCTTTTTCTACTGACAGCCTCTGACTGTGTCCTTCCTCACATTTAGAAACCCCACATCCTCTCTGCACCCACTCCAACCTTTCATCGTGTTGGAGGAAAGGTTCCTTCTTTTCCCAAGAGCAAAGCAATCCAACCTGTTTATCAGGGAGCAGGTTCACTCTTTGAAGATCAGCGGGCAGCCCGGAGCAGTTGGTTAGAGTGGAGTTGCTTCACCTTTTGTCATTGCCAATGGTCACCTTAAGGATGCCTTTGAAAATCTAAGGTTTGGGGGTAGACAGCTGAGGTCAAGACCCTCCATGTCTATTAGGGTCTAAATAGGAAAGGTTTAGAGGGATATGGGCCATATGTGGGTAGGTGGGACTAGTGTAGATGGGGGGGGGGGCATCATGGCTGGCATGGGAAAGTTGGGCCAATGGGGCTGTTTCATGCTGAATGACTGTCTCACTGTTAAGCTATGCCCTCTAGTATTTGGCTGTTCAACCCAGGCAATAAAAAACGTTGACTATCTATTCAATCTATGCCTCTTATAATTTTGTATACTTCTATCAGGTCTCCCTCCCTGCCTCCAACGTTCCAGAGAGACCAATCTAAATTTGTCAAACTTCACCTTACAGCTAACGCCCTCCAATCCAGGCAGAATTCTGGTCTGAAGAAGGGTTTCAAGCCTATTTCCTTCGCTCCATAGATGCTTCCTCACCCGCTGAGTTTCTTCAGCATTTTTGTCTACCTAGCATTCTGGTAAACCTCTTTTGCAAAGCCTCCACATATTTCCTGTAATGCAAACCAGAGCAGCACACAATGCTCCAAATCCCTTGTTCTCTAAACTTGTTGGCCAATTTCCTGGGTGAGACCTTATCAAAGTCTTGTGAAAATCTAAATACAACCGCATCCATTAGTTCCCCTTTATCTTTTCGATTCGTCACATCCTCAAAAATAAGCTATAGATTCCATCTTCTGCATGACAATAATAAACCTAAACTTTGTCTCCCAAAAGATGTTCAGTAGATTGCTCCACCACGAGATCCCTTTCATAAAGGGAAGAGACGTGAAGAGGTTTCTTCACCCAAAGGGCAGTGAATCCTTGGAGTTCTCTGCCAAGGAAGTGCTGTTGAGGCTCAGTCAACAAGTTTATGCAAGACAATTTGATGGGTTTTTAGATGCTACAACTAATATACTCCAATCACGCAATATGGAGATAGTGCAGGATAGTATAGATCAATTGCAGAACATATTGAATAACAGTGCACACACAAAGGGTGAATGGCCAACTTCTGCTTTCTTCTTCTGCTCTTATCTGATAGTGAATATGTTCTAATCACTCAGCGTGCTTAACTCTATAATTCTACCTTGCCCGCTAAGAGTTGTATGTACAATGGCATCAGCTGCCTGGCTAGCCCAGTTGGTAGAGCATGGGACTCTTAATCCCAGGGTCTTGGATCTGAGCCCCTCGTTGCATGTCAGTTTGTGGGTGGCATGGTGGCTCAGCGGTAGAGTTGCTGCCTGACAGCGCCAGAGACCCAGGTTCAAATCCTGACCACGGGTGCTGTCTGAACGGAGTTTGTATATTCACCCCGTGACCTGCGTACGTTTTCTCCAGGATCCAGTTTCCTCCCATGCTTATAAGATATACAGATTTGTAGGTTAATTGGCCTGGCATAGGCGCCGACTCGGTGGGCTGAAAGGCCTATTTCCGCACTGTATCTCTAAACTAAGCTACTCAACTAACTGCATCTCATACCTGGCCTCTCAGGAAAAATGTAAAGAAGCTTCAAGTGATATGAACATGTTGAATGAGTGGATAAAAACATGACGGGTGAATATACTGTGGAAAATGTAGAGAAGTCCGCTAACCCCAAACCTCATGAGAAGAAATGTTTTCACTCAGTGGGTAGTCAGTATCTGGAAATGAGTTACCAGAGGAAACGAGAGAAGCAGATATAATTACAATTTCTAAAGATCTATGGATAGGAAGGGTTTAGAGAGTTATAGACCAAATGAGACTAGTCCAGTATGGCATTGCTCTGCCAAGGACAAGAAGGCTCTGCAGAGAGTAGTGCGTTCGGCCGAACGCACTATGGGAACTTCACTCACCCCCCTGCAGGAACTATACAACAGGAGGTGCAACTCCAGAGCAAACAAAATCATGAGAGACCTCTTCCACCCCTGCAACGGACTGTTCCAGCTGCTACGGTCAGGTAAACGCCTCCGTTGCCATGCAGTGAGAACGGAGAGGTTGAGAAGGAGTTTCTTCCCAGAGGCAATTCGGACTGTAAACGCCTATCTCACCAGGGACTAACTCTACAGAACGTTTTTCCTTCTATTATTTATTATGTAAAAGAATATGTGTGTTATGATTGTGTTTATATTTTGTTTGGTTGTTTTGTTGTTTGTCTTTTGCACAAAAGTCTGCGAGCATTGCCACTTTCATTTCACTGCACATCTCGTATGTGTATGTGACAAATAAACTTGACTTGACTTGACTTGGACATGTGGGCCGAAGGCCTTGTTTGCATGCTGCATCACTTTGTGACAACATCCCTCCTCATTTCAAGCTTAAATGAATAATTATTTAACGGGATTCAAGATTCCATCAAGATGAAAAGTCTTCACAGTATCTATGTTGAGAAAGGGAGGGGCAAAGTCGATTGAGATTTGAAGAACAAGGTGGTATTTCATGGAATTCTAGAGTCATGTAAATGTTACAGACCAGAAGGCAGCCATTCGGCCCACTGCCAGGTCGTTCTAGAGCAAACCCACCACTTCCGCTCCCCCTACCCTTTCGCATGGCACGGCAAATAATCTATGCTCAATTTACTTTTGAAGATATCCCTTGATGGTTCTGCTGCCTCACAGCTCCAGCAACCCAGGTTCAATCCTGAGCTTGGGTGCTGTCTCGTGAACAATCTACTTCCTTCGACCGTGTGGGATTCCTCCAGTTTCCTCCTGCATCCCAAAAGCTATGCAGATCGGCAGGTTAATTGGGCATTGTTAATTACCCCGAGTGTGGATGGCAGGTGAAGCAGGTGGAGGTAATGCCACAGGGAAAATAAATGGAGCATGGCATTGATGGGACTTTTTTGAGAACAGGGATGGACTCATTGGACCGAATGGCCTCAAGCTCCAACATAAGAGGAGCACAAAAGACTGCAGATGATGGAATCCGGAGCACAAATCAAAGTGCGGGTCAGGCTGCATCAATGGAGGGAGATGGGCAGTCGGTGTTTTGGGTCGAGACCCTTCACCTGGACTGGAGGGGTATGACCCTATTTTCATCGCATTTACAGGCAATGAATTTCAAATTGTAGCAGGATTCTTGTGTGAAAGCAAGTGCCCCTTATATCTTTCCCCCAATATTAAGCCCGTGTCTGCTGCTCCTTGGGTCATCTGTTAATGGGAACAGTAGATCTTTGTGAATTCACTCTGTGCGGAATTGGTTCAAACAAACCAACCTCCCTAATTATTCATGTTTAATGTTTCATTCATAATTGTCACTGTATGTCATGTTGTCACTTGCGAGCAGAGCACCAAGGCAAATTCCTTGTATGTGAACATACTTGGCCAATAAACTTATTCACCTTTTTGGTGACCCTCGGAATATCATTGATCAGACTTTGCTGGCTTTACATCACTCCAGTCCTCAAACAACTTCACTGGCTTCCCATCTCCCACAGAATCACCTACAAAATCCTGGTCCTCACCTACAAAGCCCTCCACCATCTGGCCCCCCCATATCTCACTGACCTCCTCTCCCCCTACCAACCCTCACGGTCCCTCAGATCCACATCAGCCGGTCTCCTCTCCATCCACAAGTCCAACGTCCGCAGTTTTGGGGACAGAGCCTTCTCCAGGCCAGCTCCCAGGCTCTGGAACTCCCTCCCCCAACTGATCCGCAATTCCGTGTCCCTCACCATCTTCCAGTCCCACCTCAAGACCCATCTCTTCACCTCTGCCTATCCTTAGCCCCACGTCCCCCTCCCTTTTCATCTGTGCTTGAATTGCCTCATGTTGTGTTTTGAATTGAATTCTGTCTTTAATTTGTGTACTAGTCATGTGTCTACTATTTATTTAATTCCCCTTACATGTCTTTCCTCTACTTGCTAAATTTTTGTAAGGTGTCCTTGAGACTCTTGAAAGGCACCCATAAATAAAATGTATTATTATTATTATTATTACCTTGCACTGAATGTTATTCTCTTATCATGTATTTACACTGTAAATAGCTCGATTGTAATCATGTGTTGTCTTTCTGCTTCAAAGCAACAAAAGTTTTTCTCTGTACCTCTCTGTACACGTGACAATAAATTAAGCTAAACTGAACTGAACTGAGGGTTTTTGTTTCAACTGTCGCTGCTCCAGCAGAGCTGTGAACTCCATCCCTGGATTTCTCTCCGCCCGTCATGTTTCAGCCAAGCTGTTGCCAGTCAGTTTCAGTCCCACGTGGGATGTTTCCAGCGTTCTCAATTAACCGGCCAATGAAAACTAATCTTTCAGTAGCAAATGACCCTGACACTTCATGTAATATAAACAGTTGAAACGTATCCAATTAGGACTCGAACAGACATTGAACACTTTAAAAATAATTGTCAAACGCTTGAGATTTATACACTAAGGTCATAATTTATAGGATGGAACAGATCGCGACAAGATGCAAACAAAATAAGATATTTTTCTTTGTTTCACTTAAGAACGCACTTGTAGTGACAGAGGCGGTTGCAGTGAAATTGAACAATCTCAGGAGAAAGGGGAAGCGATTTACAGGAGCGAAGCAGGCCGCTCGGCCCAAACAGAGCGCACTGGCTTTACTCCTTCTTCCTTTTCTCGTCTTGCTCGATAAATATAACCCTCCTCTCTTTTAGACTAGCCCTTCCTTAAATGCCCCGACCTCTCCCTCTGGGTGAAGAGGTGTCTTCTGAAATTCCTGCTGAATTTATTGGTGACCATCTGCCAACGATAGCCTCTGGTTATGAATCCCCACCCTTCCGAGTTGAAGCAGCTCTTAAAGAACAAAACATATTTGTTGCAAATTATCCTACCCACGCACCAAACGTGTTTTTAATTTTTTTCGGTTTTATTTTGTTTCAATAAATATTTTTTTCAAATAAAATAATTGCACATTAATTTTACATAAAAGCTGGCACACATTGGCCTTCTGCCATTGCCGTTAAGGAATAATTTATTTAGTTTTGGATATTATGGAAGGGGCGGAGTACTTAAGTTACCAAAATATGTAAATATATCAATATTAAATTCGAAGAATAGATATCAACTTCTAAAAACAATTAACGTGGGAAAATTACCAGTTCACATCTACATGTAGGCGAGTGTTTAAATTGGCTATGCTCCTTTTAAAAGACATCTTATGATTAACATTTACTAAGTATGGACTGTCACCAGAGTTGATGGGATTTGAAGTGATGTGTGATCATCCGTTTTTATTAATGTTTATTTTTTTTAAATGTGGCTGCTTCGGCTTTTCTGCTTTTATCCCTCTTTTTTTTCCACACAGATCCTTTTACCACATGGTACTGACAGATTGTTTGAGCTGCTCGGCAAAAGACATTCAAAACTAATTAAGCAGCATTCCAGTGGTTATTTGCAAGCACCAGGTACAATCGAAGGCATTTGTCAGCGCTCCAGGCCCCTCGTGGGTTTGATTGACAGCGCCGGGTGATCCCGCCCCCCCTCCCCGTGTGATTGACAGTCGTCGGCGAGCCGACCAATGACGTCCGAGTTGGTGCTCGGGCCAGCGGCGATTGGCTGGTGGCGTCCACCAATGGCGTTCCCCAGATGCCACCCGCTATCCCAGCCCACCCTGACCCCACGTGGGGTTCCCAGCTCGCCCATTGGCTGGTCGGGCCGGCGGAGCCTTGGTTACTTTCCACCCTAATATGGTCAGGCTCTAGCGGCAGCCTGGGAGGGGGGAAGCGGAGCCGGAGTGCGGTGGGGAGGCGAAAGAGAAACAGACAAGAGAAGGGGGAAGCCGCGTGGAGTGTCTCTGTGTGTGGTATTCTCGCTGTGATCGCCTGCATTTTGAAGCAACATCTTCCCAACCTCGGATCGACACAAAAAAAAAAACAACGCTCGATAATTGCAAATATCGGAGAGCGAGGCGGAGAATCGACTCGCGGTCTTGTCAAATGCAAACACCGCCGTGGTGCTGAACTTCATCGAAGATTAGTGCAATTGTATATTTTTTCCGGTGGTTGTTGTTGTTGTTGTTGTGGTGGTGGTGGTCCCTGTCGGGGAGGAAGAGCCGGCTGCGTTCCCTGGCAGAATGCGTGCGTGCCGCTGCTGTTGCTGCCGCTTTGGAACCGGGAGACACTCGCCCTCGCTACTGAACGTTCCATTATAGAATCTCCCCGGGACCTGCCGACGTTCCAACCCGGTCTCCAGATTCCAAAGACCCCGGGTCAACGTTCCAAATTCCACCCGCGCCTTCCGAAGCGGACGCCACTTTGTTTATCTTTCATTTTGTTTTCTTTCTGCAGAGAGCAAACTGAAAAAAAGCTACTTTTCTTCCAATACGTGAGATCTTTTTTTCACCCTCCCTCTTACCACCACCACCACCACCTCCCCCCTCCCGATATTATTCCACGGGTCCGTGAGGCCGACCGAGACTGTGATGATCTACGAGCCGGAGTGTGAAACGCTGTCGGCCCCCCCTCATTACTTGCCCGCACAAAGGGACTTGTAAAACCTCGCCTCCACTGGAGAGGTCTTATTGCTTTGTTCTGTAGCACTGGGAGTGGTTCCGATCCTGAGCGGCGTGGCGGTGGACTTCTTTACAGCTGTGTGTGTGTGTTGTTTTTGTGTTATTGCTGCATTTAGCCCACGACTTATCCACCCAGAGTATCCCTGGTCGGGGATACATTGTTCAAGAGATGTATCCACAAAGCAGGCACCCGGTAAGTGTGTTTCAATCTGTTGTAGCGACCGCAGCCTTTTTTAACTTTGAATATAGTGAGTTTGTTGTTTAATGTTCAAAGCAGCGATGATCCTGGGCTGCCGTAGGATTGCTGTCATTTACTGGCCGCGTGTGTGTGTGTGTGTGTGTGTGTGTGTGTGAGAGAGAGAGCGAGAGAGAGCGATGTCTTTGCGACCCTTCTGTTTTCAAATTCCGCTTGTGTTTCAGGCCCCGCATCAACCCTCTCAGCCGTTTAAATTCACCGTGGCCGAATCGTGCGACCGGATCAAAGAGGAGTTTCAGTTTTTGCAAGCACAGTATCACAGGTGGGGAAAGAGAGTGGGTGTCCGGCGCTGCTCTTATTCCGGATCAGAAGTTTGCAGGCGGATCAAACCCCCTGGCACCAGACATACCCCCCCCCCCCCCCCCCCCCCTGCCAGTTCGCCTGCCCCCTTTCACCTCCCCATGTCGGCCTTCCCGTTGCGTGTGCTCCCAGTCCATCAGATAATACGACTGTGTATTTAAAGTGATAATATTGAGCAATCAGCCATTAATTTGCCTTGTGTAGGCTAGTACATTCCATGTAAACAGGCTTTGAATTATTCAGGCTGTGTGATGTAAGCTCATTGTTTGGATAATGTGTTGACACAGTCTCGGTTCCCCGACCACCACCTCTCATCGGTAACTGCCACCTTTTCCATTCCTCTTTTTCAGTTTAAAGATGGAATGCGATAAACTCGCGAACGAGAAAACGGAGATGCAGCGTCACTATGTGATGGTGAGTGCGTGTGTCTTCTCTATTGATGCTATTCCTAATAAACCAGGTTCACACTGTTTCACTTCATTTAGCCCGGTGCTGTTTGGAGTCGATTAAAAATGGGGCATGACGCAGATATTGTCACACGCACCAACTCCCGTGAAGAATTTCTAGAGACTCTGAAACATTTTATACGCTAGCTGCCATTAAAAGTTAATGTACTTGTTTGTAAATGTATTAAGTTTCAATGTAGTGGCTAATAAGTTGATTTTCGTTGTGGTGGCTCTACTCTACCGACTAATCGTTGATAATTTTCAGCACCCTTTCCCCTGTGGGTGGCTACCAGTATTTGGATCAATATTTCATAATTTCAGAGAGTAAACAGGTTGTGTATGCGGATCGGGAGTTGGGGATTGTCTTAGATGGCGAGTGGAAACCAGGCAGCCAAACCAGACAGCGAGAGCACATTGAGGGCAAATGCGTAATCATATTTGAAGATGTATTGGGCAACATTATTGTAGGGCGACTTTATTTAATTTAACACAATGTACATTAATGCATCTGCTTTATATTGCAGTATTACGAGATGTCTTATGGGCTGAACATTGAAATGCACAAGCAGGTAAGGATGCAGGGGGGGGGGGGTGAACCTGATTCTTTACTGCCGCGTGTTTTAAAAGGATGTTGGTGTTAAAACGTGCAAAGTCCAACAAATTCAAGTATTTTCGCAGGCTGGGGTGTGGAGGTTCTGCATGATGGTGGGAGGCACTATCGCGTCGTGCCACTAGTTGGCACTGCTGCCTCTGCCTTGAACTGCTGGCAGTGTTGCCTCTACTGCTCCCGTTCAAACATCTGCCAGTGTCCTGTTCCCAGATATCTGTGTTACTAATTAGAGGTAATGTGAAACTTGGGTAATCTAATGTCAGCAGCTTAAAGGGACAGGGTTCTTTTTGTTGTCTCCCACAAGCAGGCTTTTGAACGGATCTGCCCTACTCCTTCCCCTCACAAAAGCACTGGACCTCCTCCCGAGGTAAAAGGCATTTAAAATTAATGAGTGGCTGTTCCCCGAATAATAGGATAAATAAGTCTTTTTTTTAAAGCAACGATTGTCGTTATTTCCCCCACCCCACCCCAAAAGGAAAACGTATGTTTGTGCGTGATGAATGTTTTAATAAAACGTGGTTTCAATGGCTGTGCCCGAGGAGGGCAGTTCAAGAGTGTTGGTGGACACAAAATGCTGGAGTAACTCAGTGGGATAGGCAGCATCTGTGGAGAGACGGAATGGGTGGCATTTCGGGTCGAGACCCTTCTTCAAATTCTGAGGTCTGAAGAAGGGTCTCGACCCGAAACGCCACCCATTCCTTCTCTCCACAGATGCTGCCTGTTCTGCCGAGTTACTCCAGCATTTTGTGCCTATCTTCGGTTTTAAACGAGTGTCTGCAGTTCCTTCCTACTCAAGAGTGTTGGTGGGAGGACGGGAGGGCAGCAAGTATGTTTGGCTGCAGAATGAAAGGGTAGAGATGTTGAGACAAATGTGCTTGGGCTTGCTCGGCCTCTGGTGCAGGAGAGTTCAATGGAAACTTATCCTGTTTCGCAGGAGGATAATTAAACTGCACTCTCTGCCATCCAGGCGGCGGCTGTCTGTTGGCAAGCCGGGAGCACAGCCGACTGACGGGCTCGGCTGGCTACTGCACCAAGTGGTCAAACAGACCACACTGGAGCTGTGGTGTAGACCAGACTGGACAGGGACAGCAGGTCTGTCCCTCTCAGCCCATTGTTGAGTTTAATGGCCACACTGCAGTTCCACGGGCACCAACACTAGTTATTCAGTCCGCAGTTACAATAATGTTTGGGGCAAAGACACATCATTTATTTATTTGCCTCCGTACTCCACAATTTGAGATTTGTAAAAGAAAAAATCACATGTGGTTAAAGTGCACATTGTCAGAGTTTTAAAAAGGCCATTTTATACATTTTGGTTTCACCATGTAGAAATGACAGCGGTGTCTATACACAGTCTTCCCCCCCCCCCCCATTTCAGGGCACAATAATGTGAATGAAAGTAGTCATGTCTAGTATTTTGTTGCATATCCTTTGCATGCAATGACTGCTTGAAGTCTGCGATTCATGGACATCACCAGTTGCTGGGTATCTTTGGTGATGCTCTGCCAGGCCTGTATTGCAGCCATCTTTAGCTTCTGCTTGTTTTGGGGGGGGTTAGTACCCTTCAGTTTTCTCTTCAGCATATAAAAGTCACGCTCAATTGGGTTCAGATCGGGCGATTGACTTGGCCCCTCAAGAATGGGCCATTTTTTTAGCTTTGAAAAACTCCTTTGTTGCTTTAGCATTGTCTTGCTGTAGAATGAACCGCCGGCCAATGTTTTGAGGCATTTGTTTGAACCTGAGCAGATAGGATGTGTCGATACACTTCAGAATTCATTATGCTACCACCATCAGCAGTTGTATCACCAATGATGAAGTGAGCCAGTACCTTCAGCAGCCAGGCCATAACACCCCCACCACTGTGCTTCACAGATGAGGTGGTATGCTTTGGATCTTGGGCAGTTCCTTCTCTCCTCCATACTTTGCTCTTGCCGTCATTCTGATAGAAGTTAATCTTCTCATTGTCCACAAGGCCTTTTTTTTTCCAGAACTGTGGTTGCTCTTTTAAGTACTTCTTGGCAAACTGACTGATGGGGATTTTGGAGTTGTCAGACTGTGGATTGTTGGACGTTTGCTATATGTGACTCACATCCATCAAGAACAATTCCCTGTGTTTGCTGGGGCATGTTGCTCCGATTTACTGCAGAGCTGTGTCCAGGATGTATAGAGCCAACAGGGAGTGGGTGAGGAATGGTTCCAAGGTCGAGGAGCTGAAGAAATGGCAACTTCTAAGAAGCAATTCTATCCTTGGAAGGATTCGATGGCCTTTCTGTTTGCAATGCTGACAGCCTCGACTTCACCTGCTATCAACAGTTTGTGGCTGCCATCCTCCTGCTGCTCGCCTGTCAGTCAGCCCCCGGCTGCACAGAAACTCTAGGAGGGCTCCCAAAGACCTCAGTTTGTGTGGCCAAGGAAAAACACTGCAGGTGCTGAAAATCTGCAATTGAGCAAACTCTGGTAACACTCAGGGGGTCAAGCAGCATCTGTGGAGGGAGAAACAACGTTATGCTTTTGGGTCAATGACCGTTCAAACATTTGTTTGTTTCTTTACTCCTATGGTTGCTGAATATTAGTATAGTTTGGAGATACAGTGTGATAACAGGCCCTTCGGCCCACCAAGTCCATGTTGACCATCGATCACCCGTTCACACCAGTTCTGTTATCCCCACTCATTCTCATCCACTCCCTACACGCTAGGGGCAATATAGAGGCTGATTAACCTACAAATCCTTTGGTATATGGAAGGAAATCCACATGGTCAGAGGGAGAATGTGCAAACTCCACACAGACAGACATACGAGGTCAGGTTTGAACCCAGGTCTCTGGCAATAAGAGTCAGTGGCTCCACCAGCTGTGATGCCCATTCTTTTATCCTGGTGTTCATGTAGTGTTGCCTCAATGTCCCGCTGTTTATGTGTTGTACCAGTAAGGTGCTAATGATGTGAAGTTGTCATTGCACCACGGGAAGTCTACAGCCACTGTGCACAGGAAGCTCCCAAAGGCAACAATCGTGATCAAAACACAGCAGCCATTTCATGGAGTAATGTTCAGGTAGTGTAATACCCCTTTGCAAACGGTGCTGTGGGCCTTTGCACAGTAGCCGTTGTGCAGTCCACGTTGTACTAGGACAGCATATGGTGCAGTGGTGGAGTAGCTGCTAAACAGCTTGCATGGCCTGGGTTCAATCCGCAACTCGGCAGCTGACTGTGTGAAGTTTGCACGTACTCCCTGTGACTGCATGTGGGGGGGGGGGGCCTCTAGTTTCCCCCCACATCCCAGAAATGTGTGCGTTGGGTATGTTAATTGGCTGCTGTAAATGCGCCTCGTGTTTAGGTGAGCAGTGGAGATTGGGGAGAGGTGCTGAGAATGCAGGGAGATGTAACTAGGTGCCCGCTGGTGGAGGGGCCTGTCTTGCTGTTGTGCGACTCTGACTGATCGTGCACTAAACGTTTCAGAAAGAACTGCAGATGCTGGAAAAATCGAAGGTAGACAAAACTGCTGGAGGAGCTGAGCAGGTGAGGCAGCTTCTATGGAGGGAAGAAATAGGTGATAGTCTTCAGACTGATGAAGGATCTCGACCCGTACCGTCGCCTATTTCTTCTCTCCATAGAAGCTGCCTCACCCGCTGAGTTCCTCCAGCAGTTTTGTCTACCTGGCACTAACCGTTATTCTCTTTGTCCTATATCTGTACACTGTGGACGGATCGATTGTGATCATGTCTAGCCTTTCCGCTGACTGGTTAGCACGCAATGAAAAGCGTTTTCACTTGATACAGGTGACAAACTCAACCAAACACAGGCAGACTTGGGCTTTAGTTGAATGTCAAGAATGTTGAATGCCTGAGTTTGGTCTGACACTCGATCATCGGGCAGGGCTTCTTTTGTCTACCTTCGATTTTTCCAGCATCTGGAGTTCTTTCTTAAACGTTTAGTGCAAGATCAGTCAGAGTAGCACAATTTCCACACTAGGTTTGTTGGTCTGGGACTTAAACCCGTGACCTTCTCGTTCATAGGTAGGAAGCTACAGTCGATGATTTCAAATTCTGGTACTCGATGGCATCTCCTGCCCCTTCTCGTCTTGACGCCAGTGTTGCCCGACAGCTTATATTGTTCTCTCAGTCCCATTGAGCCTTGAACGTGTCGAGCTGTTTGGATAAAGTCGTGTCAAGTGGAGGGGTGGGTAGGTGATGGACTGGACAGAGCTGCCACGTGGACCGTGCCTTCCGGCCAGTGGCTGCTCGCTGGGGCAGCGATGGCGTGTTGGGTAGAGTTTGGATTGTGCACGATGTGTGAGAGTGCAGCACGGCCACAGCTCCCAGGCTGAGCTACAACCTCCCTCCCCTTGTGGGCAGATGTAAGTCTATTGCGCCTTGATTGTACCCTGTCCACCAGTTATCCCATGTCCCGCATCAATGCAAAGGGCCGAGCCATCGTGCAGCGAGATTTCACTGATCTCAGCTGCCGATTCCCCTGTCTGACTCGAGTGTTAATAAATAATAGGATCAGAATTAGGCCATTCGGCCCATCAAGTCTACATCACTATTCAATCATGGGTGATCTATCTTTCCCTCAACCCCATTCCCCTGCCTTCTCCCCATAATCTCTGACACTCGTATTAATCAAGAATATATTTATCTCTAACTTAAAAATATCCATTGATTTGTCCAGTCACTTTTGTGTGTGCGCGCGTGTGTGTGTGTGTGTGTGTGTGTGTGCGCGCGTGTGTGTGTGTCCGGTTGATTGCAGAATCTGTGATGTCTGCTTCAGTGCGCATTCCCAGGAGGGGTCGGGAGCGGTGGGGATCGGCTCCTGCCCTTCCCCGGCTGAGGATTCCCCTGGTATGGCCAGTGCCTTAGTGAGGACATCTGCTTCTGTTGGAATGCTTTCAGAATGGATAAATCCATTAAAAACTACTCTCCACAAACTCTTGTTCCTGTTCAAATTAAGGATGGATTGGTCTGGCGTTGTATTGTGAATCGGGAAGCTATGTTAGAGATTTGCAGTCTGCCCTAGATTTGATCCTGACTCTGGGCTCTGTCTGAGTGGAGTTTGCATGTTCTCCCTGTGGCCGTGCGGGTTTCCTCCAAGTGTTCTGATTTCCTCTCGCATCCCAAAGATGTTTGGGTTTGTAGCTTAATTGACCTGTAAATTGTCCCTAGTGTGTGGGATGGAACTAGTGTACAGGAGATGGCTGGTGGGTGTGGACCGCATGGCCTGTATCCATGCTCTATCTCTAAGCTTCAGAGTTGGTTATTGTATCCTCCACCACGGAGGCTGTGAAGCTTATACGGCAGTGCTGCTTTGAACTGAGGTTTGAGATGAGCAGCTATTGAGTGGGGGGGGGACGTGTCCCAAACTGGAAGGTTGTCTTGATGAACCTTGTGTCTTTGTGGGTTCAACTCCAGGGCACGACAATGTAGACTGGCATCGTCATTGTAGCACCATTAAAGCCATGTCCATACTCGATCTTCAATGCAATGCAGTGCCGTCTGCCATGAGTTGGCTCGGCCCTTCACTGATCACTGTCACAGTTCAATGTCACAAGCACCATGGCTCGGAAGAAGTTTTCACAATTTCTTCCAATTGCTCCGTGGCCTCGCCCTTCTCAATCTGCGCTGCTCCGCAAGGGACGTGTGTGTGGTCGATCCTACTGGTGTAAACATTTCTATGATCTTGACAAATGCCTTGGGATGTGTTGCAATGTAAAAGCTGGTTATATAAACAGTATTCATTTTCTTTCCCACCCCGAGCCGATTAGTGTCTCTGTTGTTCCGTGTTCATCTTTACAAGTTTGGTAGAACTGTCATGGAGGGTTTAGTTGTGGAATCAGTTCACTGGAGCTGGTGAGAGACAAAATATGTGCGTTTGTCTGCTCTAAGCATTACAATGGGAGCCTTCCTGAAGGAAAGGAAGCAATAACACAACTTTAATGACTCTCTTGCTACTCTTGTGTCGGCTTTTACTGCAGGGAGTTGAAAGGTTTCCTTCTGCACATCAATCAAAGTTGTACAGTATTTTGACTCTTACAAGGGGCCCTCTTTGTAGCGATATCCTGCACTAGTGAGCAGAATATTCTGACTGCATCCTCCCCACCTCTGGTCGGCTTTGTTTATGCTGCACGGTGTCGCCATGGATACGGAGGGAGTGTCTCTCGTTGGTGCCGGGCGTAGCAGCGAGAATGGTTTTTGTTGACGAGCATGCCCAGGCAGACGTGGATACCCCGTCACTGAGTGCATCAGCACTCTGGGCTGGGCAATGGTGAAAGTGCCCCTGGGCCTGGGAGGGGCCACGGACTTTGAATGCAATGGCTGCCCATTGGAACCTATCCCAGTACAGACACTGGGGAAGAACAATGTTGCTCTCTGCCTTCTGACGTGCCAAAGCCTACGACACTGGGAATTCGCAACGGTCTTCCCAGTCTGTTTAAAGCGCAGTCACTGACGTGTGATGGACGTCAGCAATACTGGAGCCAGTTTGTGCACAGCAAACTCCCAATGATGCCAGCCCTGATCCAGTGATGGGTGGGGTCCCCACTGACTGAAGGACACTCGGCCCGTCAACATTGTACTGCTGGAGCTGAGTGGACAGGTGGGATTTTATATTAACGTCCCCTTCTGTGACTGTGCCTCCCGATTATGCCACACTTGCTCGGCACCTCACGCCCAGCTCAGCGGAGGATTTCATCTCTGGTCTCTGGAGCTTTGAGATGCAGCGAAGAAACTGGCCCTTCGATCCGCCAAGTCCGCGTCGAGCATGGATCTCCCTCCCGTACACTGGTTGTGGGTTGCCCCACTTCCGCATCCTAAGGTCTGGGGACAATTTCCAGAGGCCGGTTCACCTTCAAACTTGCACGTCTTTGGAGTGTGTGAGGAAACCGGAGCATCTGCGGTCACGGGGAGAAGGTACAAACTCCACTCGGTCAGGATCAAACACTGGGTGGCTGGCGCTGTAGGGCAGCAGCTTACTGCTACACCACCATGTCACCCTGAACTTGGAACTTGGAAGCATGAATGTTGCAGCTGGTCGCTGCCAGCAGCCAGGGCCCAATCTAACATTACTAATTTGAAGAGGAATGAACTGATGAAATTGGCTACTGCAGTAATCATTTTGGAGTGGGGTGCAGCTTTGTACATGTTGCACACACAGATTGCTTCTCACAAAGTGATTTAATTAAAAGCGAGTGTCGGGAGATGTGGCTGTCGGCTTTTTCCGCAGAGAGATTTTGCCACCAGCTGAGCTTATCGAGGGGAAGGTGTAATTTGGACTTGCGTTGGCTTCATTTAAGAGTAAATCTTCAAATTATGCTCTAGCGCCTCCGCCGAACCTCGGATCGAGGAGCTTCTCGTCAGAGTTTGTTTTCCAAGGTGTTGCTGTGGATGTCTTGAGGGAGAGCTGGTTGCTAGGTGACCATTCCAAGAATGCTCCTGTGGACCTATAAAATGGAAAATGACCCTTCAGCTCAACTTGACCAAGATGCCCCGTCTAAGCTGGTCTCATTTCACCCGTATCCCTCCATCTTTCCTATACATGAACCTGTCTAGGTGTCTTTTAAATGCTGTTATAGTATTTGCTGCAACTACCTCTTGCAGCGGCAGGGTTGGAGAGCATCGAGCTTTTAGATGCTGGCCCATGGGATATGCCGGGTGTGATACCCTGGGTGGTTGTGATTTGCGGAGGGCTCTTGTGTGGAATTACTTGGTGATGGGATGTGAGCAGAGCTGCCAATGCTGCTGCTCATTTGTAACAATGTCCTCCTCCACCACCCCGTCAATGCCTCATTCATGCTGTGACAGAGCTCCTGTCCCTTACTGGCCACTCGTTCTCCAGATGTGCCCCAGATGTTTGGGCTCTGCTTGTGTTTTGGTGGCCCCATCTTCACTTTCCCTCGGATGCTGGAGAACATGGGATGGGTAACATTTCCGGTTTGGACCCTTCTTCAGACTGATCGTGGTGGTGGGGGGGGGGTTGGTGAGAAAGCCGCAAGAAAGGAGGGGCAAGCCAAAGCCTGTTGAATAATTGGTGATGACAGATGACCAAGGTATCCACTTATCACTTGCCAGGTTTTATTCCGACCTTCCTCCCCAACGCCCCAAGCACAGTCAGTCTGAAGAAGGTTCCCGACCCCAAACATCACCATTCCGTGTTCTCCCTAGTTGCTGCCTAACCTGCTGAGTTACTCCAGCATTTTGTCCTTTTTCGGTAATCAATATATGTTGTGCCCTGCATCTCCCACTGGTCTGTGAAGGTGTTGGCGCTCACAATGTACGTGGCAGACTCTTTCCCCATCCTCCACTGGGACGGATGGTGCTCATATCCTCTCAGCTGCCCTGGGTTTGAAGATGGGCAGGATATCTCCGCGGCAGGTTGGATGAGGCATGACGTGCTGTTATTTCCCAGTACTACAGGCATGTGGCTCTCGAATGTGATGTTGGCCTGGGCGCTACTGTGTGTGTGTCATTGTTCAGGCTGTAGTGAAGCTCCTACTTGTGTCCCAGGCTTTGTGTTCCACCATGCTGGCAGCATGTGGAGGTGTCAGCATTTTGCCGAACGTGGTCCTCTCTCTGTGTCAGTCGGTTTAAATACCATGACGTCTGCATTTGCCGCAGTTGTACATCAGTCCAATTTTCCAGCTGAATGTATTGTGCTGGGTTGTTTATTTTGCGTGGTCTTCCAGAGGTGAGGAGAGGTCCATGTGACGTCTCTCGGCGTGTTCATTCACTTTACCCGTTGGACGGTAGCCTTGAAGGGAAATTACCGAAAACCCACATCTCTGCTACAGTTGTGACTTCTGCACTAAAGTGTTGCTGCGATCACCCCTGCATGGAAACTGCAGCTGGAGCTTTTGTGGATTGTGCAAGAGAGTGAGTTGACACGGCTGCAGAACGTACCGCACACTGCACCTGCGTGGGCTGTCAATGGTGTTCTTAAGTTTGCAAAGTTTCATATTAAAAAAATAAATAACTTGAAGTCTGAAGAAGGATCCCCACTTGAAACGTCGCCTTTCTGTATTTTCCAGACATACTGCCTAACCCGCTGAGTTACGCCAGCACTTTGTCTTTTATTTTGGTAAACCAGCATCCTTGTGGCTAGGTTTTATGTCAAGTTGTCCTTGACATTCTGAATACTCTATGATTGAATTTCATAAAGATTCGGGACTATGGATCAACACTGCTTCCAGGAACTGGCGTGCTCATTCTGAGAACAGTTGACTCGTGATCTGACACAACGCCTTGCTTGCCACAGACAAGTGCAATACCACGGTGGTTATTGCACTCACAGAGTTCTGCTTTGCAGAGTTGCTCCACTCATCCAGTACCCATTGACTCCTAGAATGGGCTGAGGACCGGCCCAAGTGTAGAGGCAGCTCACTTAGAGTTTGTCTCAAAGTTCAATTTACCCGTGCAGCTTTTCCCTCCCTTTTTAAGGATTGAGAGCAATGAAGATGCTTTCTTTTGTGGGAATGTCAGTGATGTTAAACTTTCCCCTCCAGGAAGCTTGCCTCTTTAGGTGGCTGTTTAAGAAGGAATTGCAGATCGAAGTTAGACAAATGCTGGAGCAACTCAGCGAGTGAGGCAGCATCTATGGATGCTCCATAGATGCTGCCTCACCCGCAGAGTTTCTCCAGCATTTTTGTCTACCCTTTTTAGATGTTTCAGCAGGACTTTAACGTGCTTTGCCCAGCATATTTGTTGCCATTATTTAGGCAGAACGGTGGCACAATTGCTGCCATCGCAGCGCCAGAGACCCGGCTACAGGTGCTGTCTGTACGGAGTTTGCACGTTCTCCCTGTGACCCCCCCCCGTTGGTTTTCTCCGGGTGCTCCGATTTCCTCTCACTCCCCAAAGACGTAAAGGTTTGTAAGTTAATTGGCTTTGGTTAAATTGTCCCTAGTGTGTAGGATAGTGTTGGTGTACGGGGGTGATTGCTGTTTGACACGGACTTGGTGGGCCGAAGGTCCTGTTTCCGTGCTGTGTCTCTAAAGTAAAGCCTCATTGTCCAGTTCAACACTGGAGTATCAGGCTGTATCTCTGGGGAAACATGGAAAGGTGACACTTCGGGTCAGGACCCTTCTTCAGCCCGAGTTACTCCAGCACTTTTTTTCTTTTGTAGACCAGCGTGTCTAGTTCCTTGTTCCTACTCTAAAATAGACATGCTGGAATAACTCAGCGGGTCAGGCAGCATCGGTGGAGGGAATGGCGAGGCAAAGTTTTGGGTCAGGACTCTTCTTCAGACTGATTCCTTGTGTGTTTTTGTTGTCCTACTTAGTGCGTGTTTCTGCTCCATCCATTTTGTGGTCACCTCGCTGGTATTCACGATCTGTAGGTACCGGGCCCAGGTCTGCAGACAGCAGTGCGTCAACATGCAGGGCCTCTGTGCCAGCCACACTTTGTGGAGTTGGAGGCTTAGTGGAGGCTGTCACGTGGCTGTGGTTGTGGTCGGCAGCTCAAGTCTCTAGTGCTGCTCTACAGCCAAACAACTTCTTATCTCTGCAGCCTGAAGGACCCCGAGTCGCCTGTGCATGAGCCCGAGTGTTCAGATGGCAGCGGTCAACAAAACCCCCTCGGTTGTGCCCCCATCACTCTGGTTTTCCATGTCCTTGCTACTCTGGTTTTCCATTTGAGGAAGTTAGATCGTGGAGTTGGTCCCCTCTAGATCTGTGTGTCTGATGGGACTAAACTTGTCATTTGCTCCTACATCATTTTACTTTCAATCGGAGTGTGGAGCTGATCAAGGGCCGTGTGGCCATGTTTGCTTCCATCCTCACGATGACTGCTCCACACTTTCATCAGAATGACAACGTGCTCATGGGACCTCCATATCCAGTGCACATTGTGTATCTCCCAGCCCTGTCCATCCTCGTGTGTCCCGGCTGTAGTGTTCCATCATCTTTTACATGGTCACGGCCTACAAGGATGTGGTCCTGATATAGACAAATGGGATTGATGTAGATGGGTAAATGGGTCGGCATGATGTAACATACAAAGGCCAGCTGTTCTTTAGGACTCTGACCTGTGCTAACTTTTCTAACTCCTGTCATATCCACACCTTCTAAGCTCGCAGTTGGTTTGTGCCCTTGTGTTGAGCACTTCACTGGGATCAGAGGGATGATGTGGATCAGGTGCATTGTGGTTGGCACAGACTGAATGGCCTGTTCCTGCGCGGTTCTGTTCTTCTCCTTCCACAGCCTGAGGAAGGGTTCCGACCTGATTCGTTACCCATCGGTTTTCTCCAGAGATGCCGTCTGACCCACTGAGTCCCTCCAACACTTTGTGTTTTGCACGGCTCTGCCAAACCCTGTCCTGCCAACCGGAGCATTGGACACGTGACCGCAGGTTTGGCCAGAAGCATGTACCATGTATGAGGCCATTTTGGGGGAGCTCCACTTTGCAGGAGATGACTCTGGAGCAGGTTGCCGAGATGGGCGTTGAGATTGTGGAACAGGCTAAGGAAAGAAAACTCAGTTTAAAACTCACCAAACTCAGTAGAAAAGCAGCTGCAGCAAGCCAGGGTGAGCAGGAATAATGCAGCGTGTGTCCTGCCTTCCCGACGGACCTACCCGTCTGATTCAATCTGCCAGCGTTACCGTTGAGTGCTCCTCTGCGCTTGGGAATTGGTTCGTTCCAAAGCTCGGATGGGATTTGCGATAGAGGCGAGCATATTGGTTTTTCATCAAATCCTGTGGATTGGAGGCAAAGTGAGGGGATGACTAATGCAATGAGCAGAGTAGGCGTTGCAACCCTAGGCAAGGATGGCGAGCAGAGCTGCTTAATTGGCTCATGGTTGGGTTGCCGTTGTGGGTGGCAAGGGGCAGCTTGTCTACCCTGTTCAACACCTGCCCTCTCAAGGTTTATTTTAATTGTCATTTATTTCAGCTAGCTGCCGAGAATCTGCACAAAACAATTTGTATTTTTAAAAATGCTGCTCGGGAAAGAAATACGGCAAGCGTGGAGATGTGGTGAATGTATTTGATAATATTCCATTAGAGCACATGGTATTGGGAGTAGGGTATTGACATGGATAGAGAACTGGTTGGCAGACAGGAAACAAAGAGTAGGAATTAACGGGTCCTTTTCAGAATGGCTTATGAATGAGGCGAGTGTTGTAGAGATACGGGGTTTGTGAGGCTGGATAGTGTTGGACTGAGAGAGATTTCCCATTTATGAATGTCAGCATGACTGTATATCCAGTAGCTCTCCAGGAGTTTCTTCACTGGGCAGTGTTTGTGTTGGGGATGGAAAATACAATGTGTTTTGTTTTGGTACCGACACCCCAGCAGAGCTATGTACAGAGCTTGGACACAAAGAGCTGGTCGAGACTCATTCTCGAAACGTCACCCATTCCTTCTCCAGAGATGCTGCCTGTCCTACTGAGTTCTTCCAGCTTTTTGTGTCTATCTTTGGTTTCAACCAGCACCTGCAGTTCCTTCTTGCACGCTATGTATGGAGTTTTAAATGGTAGACGGTGCCTTCACTACTGCTCAAATGAGTGCGCGCTTCCCGTTCTGCTCCTGTAACCCGAATGAAGCAAACCTTTGTCACCGTAATCTGGTTTTGGAGAATTTTGGCAAAGCCCTGAAGGGGCAGTGGAGGCACGTGTGTTAGTGGCACATTGGGCAGAGTCTGGGGAACGTATTCTGCGAAGGGCATCGAGGAGAGTTGGACTAAATAATTTGGATAGGTCTGAAAATTTCAAGGAGGTGTGCAGTCGTACCTTGTGTAGATTGAGTGATGGTCTACAAGTATGACCACATCAGCTTGGCTTTACAGCATGCTCAATGACTGTTTGATCCAATGAGTAGGGTCTGTACGTCCATATCCTGTGAAACCATGTCTCCTCATTGTGGATTACTGATCGGATCCTGAGTGCCCCTCCATTTCCAATGATCAACGTTTGAGCTGTGTGGGTGTGTGATCACGTATGGAGCTCGAACGGTGTGAAATGATTGCCCTTGAATTCTCCGTTGATGCTGTGTTGTGTGGAAGGCACCACGGCCCATATTGCCCACGGCAATCTGCACTGGGCTAGCAACATGAGCGGATCATGTTGCTTGGACCATTCCACCTCATCTCAACTATCTGACAGTGGCAGCCCACACAAAGTGGTGGAGTAACTCAGCAGGTCAGGCAGCATCTCTGGAGAACATGGATAGGTGGCGTTTTAAATAGGAGACCCTTCTTCAGACTGCATGACTGAAGCCTGATGAAGAGTTTCGACTTGAAACATCACCGATCCATGTTCACTAGAGATGCTGTCTGACCCGCTGAATTACTCCACCACTTTGTCCTATTGTGTATTGACCAGCATCTGCAGTTTCTCCTGACTAACAGTGGCGTTGGGTGTGGGGCTTTGACACTGAGTAAACTAGTAGAGTGAGTACATCAGCCCTGACTCTATGACATGGAATGAACAAGAGGGGGCGGGCTGAACAAAGTCAGCCAGCACTTTGTTCATTGAACAGTCATAGGACCACTCGAATAATTTGGTATTCACATGCTTGATGTTTTCAGTGTGAATGGATATCTTTATTGAGCAATTATGGCTGGGATTGAAAGTGCTTTTTATACATTAATTTGCAGAATATTGGCATCACTAGCAAAGCTAATTGCCCCTTGAACTGAGTTGCTTTATCATCAAATCAACCTCTGTTGTGAGAGTGGACACGTGGGGGTGGCGGCTTGGGGCTTGTTGGCCGTTTGTGAACTGGACGGCTGGTCATACGGAATTATACCGAGTTATAATAGACCCGATTATAAAAGCCCTGGATGGAGTGGGTGTGGAGAGGATGTTTCCACTAGTGGGAGAATCTAGGACCAGAGGCCATTGCCTTGGAATAAAATGATGTACCTTTAGAAAAGGGACGAGGAGGAATTTCTTTAGCCAGAGGGTGGTGAGTTTGTGGAATTCATTGCCACAGCCGACTGAGGTGGATGGATCGATGGATATTTTTAAGCTGGAGATTGACACATTCTTGATTAGTAAAGGGCCTGTCCCACTTGGGTGTCATTTGCGTGTCACGCAGGTGGCACAGCGAGGATTTTGAGCATCCCAAAATCCTGGGGCGCCGCGCGTCACTGCATACGCCGCCATGCCTCGCGGCGTGCCATGCTCGCGTCACCACCGCCAACCAATTTTTACGATGTCACGTAAATTACGCCCAAGTGGGTCGGGCCCTGAAGGGTGTCGATGGTTATGGAGAGAAGACGGGAAAATGGGGTTTGGAGGGGAAGATAGATCAGCCATGATTGAATGGTGGAGTAGACTTGATGGGTCGAATGGCCTAATTCTGTCTAACTCATGAACGTTTGACAATTCGCTAGCTCACGGTCGAGGCAACTGACGCTGGTTTTTAAATTCTGCTATTGATGTGAATGGATTTAAATTATTTTTGCGTCTATACTGGAATTTGAATTTAATACGGACTGGATTCCTTCCGCGTAACGTCTTTCACACGTGTATCTCCTGGCGGAGACTTCATCCTCCAGCGTCACCCCTGCAGTGGAAAGCTGTTCACATGTGCGTGTGTGTGTGTGTGTCGTGGGAGGCTGCGATTTCACCCAACGACGACTCCCACCCACTCGCCCTGCCTTACCAGCGACAGTGCAAGAACAAACAGCTCTGCGCTTGTTTTTGACATATGATGGAGTGCACACTTGAAATGATGCTGGGTGACTGTGACTGCAGCTGATTGTGAAGCAGTGAGTGGTCACTAGGCTCCTGGCCTGTGTTTCCATTCACTTAATTGTGTGTGTGTGTGTGTATATATATGTATGTATACTGCACGGGAACAGGCCCTTCTGCCCACCGACTAGCGATCCCCGCACATTAACGCTATCCTACACACACTAGGGAGAATTGACACTTACACCAAGACAGTTAACCAACAGTTCACTCAATAAATGTCCCGCTATCCATCAGCACAATCATACAGAAATACAAGTGCGAGAATAGTAGTCTCGACTGAGGCAATACATCAGTCGTCACGTTTCCAGCACCAACTTGTACCCTTCAAGATTGGAAATGTTAGTCTTGGCTGTGAGGGTCCGTTGTCCTGGCGGTGACATTGGGGCGGTGCAGTCGATGCTCTTCACTGCTGCCGCTCCGATCCACGAACTTGACATTTGAAGTGGAGCCTGTTCTAATTGAGCCCCCAGGCTGTTGCAGGACTCCAGCGGCCCACACCACCGACACCTCGGCCCAGACACGTCGACAAGTGAACTTCCCCGGTGCCAGTGGGAACACACAAACTCTGTACAGACAGCACCCATAGTCGGGATCAAACCCAGGTCTCCGGCGCTGTTAGAGGCAGTAACTCTGCCACTGTGGGTATTGAGATCCACGGCCTAGTTTGGATTGCCTGGAATATACAACTTGTGCGATTTGGTACCAGGTCCCAATCTGCGGCAGGTTCTTGGGGCTCTTGCTGGGAAGCTGCTCCTCCAGGTTGTATGTTCAGTGGCTGAACAGGCCGGTGGGTTGCTTGATTAGGCCTGAACCCTGAAAGGCCTTGGAGTGAAGGGTGGGGTGTGCTCCAGTAACTACTGAAGTGACTCTGCCTTGATCAGACTTGTCTTTGTGGTGGACGAAAGCCAAACTGCAAAAGACAACAGTGACGGATTGTAGTGGTGAGAGTTCCCTGAACGTATCGGGGCCCTTCAATCTTGTTTCAATTATAGTTTGAATCATTGTGTTCACAGCATGGAAAATGTTTAGTTTAAAGAACTTAACACAGTGCAGATGCTGGCCTTGGTGAAAACAACATTCATTGTCGAGTGGAGTTTTGCTCTGTGAGCAGTGACCAAGGCTTTGGTTTAGTTTTGTTCAGTCTCTGGCTGTGGCTAATTCTGGTCATTGTTGGCCTTTGCCAAGATGGTCTTCGGTGGTGGAGGGTGGGCTGCTGCCTTGATTCAGTGCAGGCGAAAGGCTTGTGTGGCTGCACTTGGGGCTGGTGGCCATCAACACCACACAGTAACAGTCTTGGGGGCATCTGGACAGTACTTGAATGAGCACAGCTTGGAGGTATGGAATTAATGCAGGCAAGTGGGGCTAGTACAGTCGACAAAGGCACAGTGGGCCGAAGGGTCTGTTACTGTGCTGTATGCCTCTGATATTGAAGTATAGACCTCAGGGACACCATTCCTTCCCTGCAGGTGGGACTAGTGTAACATAGAAACATACAAACATAGAAAATAGGTGCAGGAGTAGGCCATTCGGCCCTTCGATAACTGCACCGCCATTCAAAATGACATGGCTGATCATCCAACTCGGTATCCCGTGCCTGCCTTCTCTCCATACCCCCTGATCCCTTTAGCCACAGTGTAGATGGGACGTGTTGGGCTGAAGGGCCTGTTTCCATGCTGTGTGACTCTATTTAGGACACAGGATATTCAGTGGAGGAAGCGCGTGCATTTCCCTAGTGCAGGTCCCTCAATTCTAGGGTGTTTCAAAGCATGTTGCAGCCATTGGACTTATTTTTACATTGTGACGTTTGTAGAATTTGGCTTGTTCCTACTTCTTATGCAGTCGTGGTAATTGTAAGGGAGATGAAAATAACACCAGGCCAAAAATGGTCCATCGCTTTACTGACGACGGCGAGCTGGACCTGATGGAAGGATATCACTGAAAGGCACATCATCAATTCCTTCCCCCTCCACAGATGCTGCCTGACCTGCTGAGTTCCTCCAGCAGTTTGTTTTTGGTTGCTCCAGGTTCCAGCATCTGCAGTGTCTGGCTTCTTGAGTTTCCAAGGGGTTTGATGGGTTAGATATCAGGATCCAGTTACCAATGGATTGGGAGGCTTAAACGGGCTGCAATGACCAGTCTCAGTATTGAGGGGTGACCAATTAGCACTGAGATGAGGAGATCGCACCCTGGTCCATTAATCTGTGTATTTGCACTTTATCGGTTTATTTATTCATGTGTGTATATATTTATATAATGGTATATGGACACACTGATCTGTTCTGTATTCATGCCTACTATGTTCTGTTGTGCTGAAGCAAAGCAAGGATATCTCCATCAGGGACACATGACAATAAACTCTCTTGAACTTGAACTTTTATCCCCACCTCACTCTCCAGCAGTTGGTTTTGGTTTCTGATTCCAGCATCTACAATTTCTTGTGTTTAGTGATACCGCTTGGAAGTGGGTCCATTCAGCCCATCGAGTCCATGCTGTCCATTGATCACCCGTTCACACTAGTTTGGATAATACCTCTATCTCGGCCTGATATCTGGGAACCTCCACAATGGACAGATTGGCTCATTTTTATCCTTTGTATCCCAAACATATTCAGATATTCCAGGGTTAGACTTTAGTCTTTCCGACACAGTGTGAGTCAGCTGTGCATTTTTTGTTAGCACGCTTGTCGGTGAATTAGTAGGTTGTGGATTTGAGATATTTCTGAGCTCAAGTAGCTGAAGTGTGTGCTGTTTCCATTAGTGGGAGTGTCTGTGGGCCAGAGGGCACAGCCTCAATAAAATGGTGTACGTTTAGAAAGGAGATGAAGAGGAATTTCTTTAGTCAGAAGCTGGTGAATTTGTGGAATTAATTGCCACAGGTGGGCCATGGAGGTCAAGTTAATGGATATTTTTAAGGCGGAGATTGATGGATTCTTGATTAGTAAGGATGTCGAGGGTTATGGGGAGAAGGCAGGAGAATGGGGTTGAGAGAAAGATAGATCAGTCAAGATTGGAGCGGAATTCAGAATTCAATGTTTTATGAATTCATGGTCACTCCAGTGCCATGGATTATATCCCTGTTTGGTTGCTGCATTGTAGATACGCCTGCCTGCCTGCCCACACCACCCAATGCTTGATGTCTACACTATATCCTTCCTAAACCTTTCCCCCTCCCCATGTACCAGACCTGATGTCTTTTAAACGCTATTGTGGAGCCTGCCTCCATCATCCTTCTGGGAACCTCTTCCATACACCCTGTGTGTGGAAATCATGACCCTGAGGTTCCCTTTAAATCTTATCACCCTCTCATCCTAAGCCAATGGCCTCCAAATAGATTTGACCCAAAAAAGATGCATCTAATTGCTATCACGTTGCTGTGTTTTTGGGGGCTTGCTACGTGCATATAGTTGCTGGTATTCCTACAAATCATCAATGTCTGGACCTGGTGCTCTGTTACTGTAGAACCTTCACTGCCCTGAGATCATGGGGAAATATAGAAGCAAGTCTTTGCCTGTAAATGTTTAATGGGGAATATCAGCTACAAGGAGAGGTTGGATGGACTTGCATTGTTCTTGCTGGTACTTCGGAGGCTGAGGGGTGACCCGATAGATGTGTGTAAATGATGAGAGGCATTGAGACAGTGGAAATGCCAAAGACTAGAGGTCATAGGTATAGAGTGAGGGAGGAATATTCTTCTACATTACTGTGTACCTGGAGCATGCTGCCAATTGAGGTGGGAGAGGCAGAAATGAGAAAGAACATTTAAGAGACATCTTTAATCAGACTGCATTGGACTTTATCTTGCACTATACAGCCCGTATACACAGGGAGCATGTACCGTACAAACTTTATACAGGGCCAGGATTGAACCCAGGTCATGGGAGTTCTGGCCGCTGTGCTGTGGAATTTACAACATCTGAAGTTGGAGGTCTTTGTCAGCATCTCCAACTTCAGTAACGCTGATGGGACTGAAGGCTGATAAATCCCCAGGGCCTGATGGTCTGCATCCCCGGGTACTCAAGGAGGTGGCTCTAGAAATCGTGGACGTATTGGTGCTCATTTTCCAATGTTCTATATATTCTAGATCGGTTCCTGTGGATTGGAGGATAGCAAATGTTATCCCACTTTTTAAGAAAGGAGGGAGAGAGAAAACAGAATTATAGACCAGTTAGCTTGGCCCCGGTATGGGGTACTGATTGTGGATGATCAGCCATGATCATCCACAATTGAATGGCGGATGCGGGCTCGAAGGGCCGATTGGCTTGCGCCTATTTTCTATGTCTATGGGACAGGCAGCATGTCTCGAGAGAAGGAATGGGTGACGTTTCCGATCGAGACCCTTCATGTCGCTGGTGTGTCCACACAGTGCTGCTTGCGGGGTTGTGGGTGGAGCAGAGTCTATTCTCACAGCTGTTTGCCACGAAAAGATTGCATGTAGGTTTGTGACGAGAGGCAAGGAAGCAGGTGACTTGGCAATCATGTTGTAATGAAATTTTAATAGATGCCCCCATGAGCTGAAGTGTTCAGGTGTAGGCCTTTTGAAGTAAATTGACGTATTACTTATGCCTTCCTGTGTACAGGAGCCTGCAAGATTGCTGGTGCTCTTAAGAACAGTGTGTTGCAATAGTTGCTGATTGTCAAGACTGATGTGTTTGTAGGCTGGTGCGTGCCGTGATCCGGATGAGGTTGGTCGTCCTCTCCCCCCCCCCCCCCCCCCCCCCCCCCCATAAAGGTTTATAACATGGCCTCTTTATTATGTGCCCTGCAATTTGCTTACATGACAATGTGTGCCGCTAATTGGACAGCTTGGAGAATTGCATGTTTAATCAAACGGAACTGTAACCAGAAGACAGGATCCTTTGACTTGTGGAGCATTTGGGACTATACCCAGGAGGTTTTTCAGTGCCTAGTTAATGTGTTTTTTTGTTTTTTTTCTTTCCCCCTCTACAACCCCTTCATACGGTTCCTTAATTGAACAAATTAGTATTTGGTTCCCAGTCTCGAATTCCCTCATCTCTTCCCAGTCTTGGGATTCAGTTCCCTTTTGGGAACATGGAACATGGAACATAGCACCATACATGAGCAGGCCCTTGGGCCCATGATATCGGGGCTGAAAGCGATGCCAAGACCAACTCTTATCTGCCAGCACATGATATAAAGGTCTGCGACCTTTGTTACACTGGGCATGCCCTGGAGAACCTAATTCATCTTGTTTTGAAAAAAAAAAAATAGAGCGCTGGAGTAACTCAGCAGGACAGGCAGCATCTCTGGAGAACATGGATAGGTGCCATTTTAGGTCTTGACGCTTCTTCAGACTGATGGTGGTGTGGAGGGGGGTGACAGCCGGGGGAGAAGTAGGGCAAGAAAGCCTGGTGAACACGGATAGGCTTGTATTCCTTCCTTCCAGAAGGCCCTTCTACCTGACTGTTGCCATTGTCCTGGGAGATCATTTATTGTAATCGCTTTCCCTATCCATAAAATACATACTGTGCAAGCATTAATCAGGTGTTTGTTAGTTTAGACTTTAGAGATTCAGTGTGGAAACAGGCTTTTCGGCCTACCTAGCTGAGCCGACCAGCGGTCACCCCGTACACTAGCACTATCCTACACCCTAGGGAGAGCTTACAATTTTACCGAAGCCAAATTAACTTACAAACCTGTATGAGTGTGGGAGTAGACCAGAGCACCCTGAGAAAGCCCACTTGGACAGAGGGAGAACAGACAAACTCCATACAGACAGCACCCATGGTCAGGATTGAACGCTACCTCTGTGCTGCCCCTTCTCTGATCTCAATTCCATTTGTTGTCTGCACAAGACTTTATGCTTCATCTTCAATCTTGTGTGAAGAGACTGTTCTCAAATACTAATCAACCTATTCCTTTTGTTCTCCTCCCTATTCAGATGGAGATTGCGAAAAGATTAAACACCATCTTGGCACAGATCATGCCTTTTCTTTCACAAGAGGTAAGTGTCCCTGCTCGCTCCATTTTGTACTGTACCGTAGCTGTTTGAGCTGGCCATCTACACTGGGCAACATCTTGCCTGTGTACTGTGGAGGTCGGAGATCAACAAAGGATATTGGCAGTGGTGTTGAGGATGGTGCCAGGGCAATGAATGTTTAGAGAAGAACTAGGGTTTGGGAAGGGCTCGAGGATTTCCTGAAGGGACAATTACTCGTCCATGATTGAGATCGCATTATGAGGGGCGTGGATAGTCTTATCGCAGTCTAAACTCGAAGGGCATTGGTGTGATGTGGGAGGGGAAAGACTTGGAGGAGATCAGAGAGGCATGGTTTTAACACAGAGTGGAGGTATATGGAACAAGCTGTCAGAAGGGAGGAGGTGGATCCAATTACAATGTTTGGGAGGTAGGAACGGTTTAGAGGGGTATGAAAATGCAAATAGGATGGGTATAGATAGGCTTCTTGATCGGCATCGGAGAGTTGGAACGAAGGGCCTCTTTTCATGCTGTGTAGCTCTTTGAAACAGAAGATGAGCTCGACAAGTGAGGGCCATTGACTGCTGTGCCGTGGGGGGTGGAGGCTTCTTCATGTAACCCTACATCGCCCAATGTCAGCACTGGGTAGGTGCTGCTCCCATGGTGGGTGGATTGGTGAGCTGTGAGGCCTGCCTCTGTTTAGACACACATGAAGAGGCCTTGTAGTCCAACTTGCCCATTCCAGCCATTGATGCCCATCTATGTTCACCCCAGTTACATTCTCAAACCCCTCTACATCTTTCCTATCCATGTACCTGCCCAAATGTCCTTTAAACATTATAATCATGCCATCTCTACCCCCCTCTGACAGCTTGTTCCACATGGACAAACCTGCTTCTTCATGTTATAGGAGCTAAATTAGGCCATTCAACCCATCCAGTCTACTCCACCATTTAATCATGGCTGATCTATCGTTCCCTCAACTCCGATCTCCTGCCTTTCCTCATAACCCCTGACACCCCAACTAATCAAGACCCTGTCGTTCTCTGCCTCAAAATATCCATTGACTTGGCCTCCTCAGCTTGCTGTGGAAATGAATTTCACAGATTCATCACTTTCTGACTAAAGAATTTCCTCCTCAACTCCTTTCTAAAGTTACATCAATTTATTCTGAGGCTACGGCCTCTTGGATCTTGTTTAAATCTTTCCCCTCGATCTTTAAACCCCTGTTCTCTAGTTCATGCTGCAGTGTTGTCCATCCCCTTGTCAGAGATGGTGAGCTCTGATGCTCCATCCTCCAGTGGGGCATGTGGCGGGTCTGGAGTTGTGTTGGTTACCTTGTTCATGTCCAGAACTAGTGGCCTTGATCCAGTGCCACCTCTCCCTCCAGCCCTCACTGCTTGTTGCTGGGGAATACATGTGGATTTGACACCCAGCGTACCTACTGAGAAATGTAAATATAGGTTGCGGGCAGCAGCACAGTGTTGCAGCAGTAGAGTTGCTGCCTTACAGCGCCAGAGACCCGGGTTCGATCCTGACTACGGGCGCTCTCTGTGTGGAGTTTGTATCTTCTCCCTGTGACCATGTGGGTTTTCTCTGGGTGCTCTGGTTTCCTCCCAGATTCCAAAGACGCACAGGTTTGGAGGCTAATTGGCTATTGTTTGTAAAAAAAAAAAACAATTCTCACTGATGTGTAGGATATCGCTAGTGTACGGGTGATCGCTGGTCGGTGTGGACTGAAAGACTTGTTTCCATGCTGTATTGCCTAGTCATTTCAGTTGTGGTCAGATCTTGTGATACTACTTCTGCCGTTTGAAGAATAATAAAGGCTTATCAGTTCTAAGAGCTATGCAGCATGGAAATAGGGTCTTCGGGCCTAACACATCCTGACCACCAAGTTAGGCCCCTTGCCTGTGCCCTGGGCTGCAATGTTATCTTCGAATTGAAAGCGATTGTTGAAACGTTTTTCTGGTTGTGATGGAATTCTCTGAATGCAGAGTTGCAGATTTAAGTTGACGGCTGGTGATTAAAGTGTCATCCTCTCCCCGTCTCCCAGCACCAGCAGCAAGTAGCTCAAGCCGTTGAGCGTGCCAAGCAAGTGACTATGACGGAGCTAAACTCGATCATCGGGGTACGTGGAGTTCCCAATCTGCCTCTCACAGTGTGTACACCTTCTTATTACTTAGCACTAAGTACGAGTGAACGTTGCAGTCGCCTTGTTGAAAGGATGGTGGTGCTTAGTAAAGTAATGTTTCGCAAAGATGGTCTTTAAGGAATTGGCCAGTGGTGATGTTGGTGAAGCTCATTGCCGAGCGTTACTCAGTCACGCCTTCCATTCATTTACCTGTTGACAGGTGAAGCGATGGAACAGTAGACAATAGGTGCAGGTAGTGGGCCATTTGGCCCTTCGAGCCAGCACCGCCATTCAATGTGATCATGGCTGATCATCCCCAATCAGTACCCCGTTCCTGCCTTCTCCCCATATCCCCTGACTCCGCCATCTTTAAGAGCCCCATCTAGTTCCCTCTTGAAAGTGTTTTGTGGCCGGCCGTGTGCTTGGACTTGCGCAGCGGTAGAGTTGCTGCCTTACAGCGCCAGAGACCCGGGTTTGACCCTGACTACGGGTGCTGTCTGTACGGAGTTTGTACTGACTCCCCGGAGAATGGAGACATGTCGCGGGGTGACTCCTCTACGGCCGTGGATAGTCTCCCAAAGAGTCGTACCTTTTTTCTGGTCGATGCTGGATTTTCAACATGTTCAAAAATTTTGGGTGACCTACTGCGACTATGACGGGTGCCGGCAGTCGCCGAAAAAAATTGCGTAAGTGGGACTGGCCCTTTACAGTGCACAATATAGTGGTGGGGAAAGTACAGGCCCTAACCCATAAACATCCCAAAGTAGCCAAAAATGGCTGGAGAAACTCAGCGGGCGAGCCAGCATCTGTGGAGCGAAGGAAATAGGCAACGTTTCGGGCCAGCCCGAAACGTTGCCTATTTCCTCCGCTCCATAGATGCTGCCTCACCCGCTGAGTTTCTCCAGCCTTTTTGTCTACCTTAGTTTTTCCAGCATCTGCAGTTCCTTCTTAAACATCCAAAGCAATTAAGTACAACTTCAGCTCATGGGCACATTTTGTACATCTGCAGAAGGTGGCAAGTTTAGCTTCCCAGTTGCCTCTGCTCACAGGAATTTAAGGCAATGTTCCCTGAAATTAGTCGCAGGGCATCCCCTCTTCCTGGAGTGGAAAATGACTTAAATTCCTGTACTCCAAACCGATCGTCCATTTATCTGTCTGAAGATGACCCTAGACCTGGAGGGCTCTAATATTTCGGCAACGTCATTGAGCAATGATGAGGCTTTATGTTTACATTGGTCCCAATAACTCTTGAGGGAGAATTGCAAACCAGTGAAATGTTACATTCTTGACCTGTGCACCTTTATATGATCTTGGAGGAAAATTAGCGTTTTGTCACTTTCAAGGCAACTTGGTAACGAAGCTGCTAGAGCTGCTGCCTCACAGCGTCGGAGACCCGGGTTCGATCCCCAATTTTGGCCGCTCTCTGTGCGGCATTCGCACGTTCTCCCTATAGATTTCCTCCAGGTGCTCCAGCTTCCTCACAACCCCCACAGACGTCCAGGTTTGTCGGTTAATTGGCCTCTGTAAAAATTGCCCCTACTTTGTAGTACGTGGACGCAAACGTGGAGTAACATCGAACTAGTGAACGAATGGACAGCATGGACATGGTGGGCCGAAGGGCCTGCTTCCATTTTGTGTCTTTGAAACAAAACGAAAACCATTTCAGTGAGACTGTCAACGTGATTGCTGCTGTGGTCTCCACATTGAAGGGTAATAATGGGGTAGATTTGCATTTGCAATCAATGGCACGCTGTGGGGCACTGAATTTGAGAACGCCAGATCAGATGGCAAGTCTGAAGCTGATTTCACCACTGGCACTGCTTTAAAGACCCAGCAATTTGTGCAAGGCTAAACCAGCCGGGCTGTGTGAAGGAGTTCCCCGTTCACCATCCTTTCATGCCGTGGCTGCACGATTGGCTCCGGCAATGTTGTGTTTTGATGCGAGTCGCAACTGAAAATAATTGGGTTAAGTTACCGTCGAGCTGGTCCAATTACCAGCATGTGGATGTTGTGTGAATTTGGAGCCATTTGGCATTGCAGGGACTTCTGTGTCTGTCTCCAACAGGGTGGAGGTAGGAAAAGGAACCGTTTTCAGTATTAAAAATAACATTATCCATTAAGCTTCAGAGATTTACACAAGTACAGAGAGACAGCCATGTCGGCAGAGTTGAAAGCCTCGTGACAAATGTGTTCTGTCTTGCCCTTCTGCCCCGTGTATGAATTGATCAACTGTCTCTGATATTGAAGATATGGAATCGATATTTCCAGCCCTTTCTCGAGAGCTCTTAATGCGTTTTAAAGGTTTCTTTCCCCTGTTGCAGCGAGATGTGTAGGAGGTTGTAGAATAAAGTCGTGGTTTGATTAGCCTTTTTTTAAAAGCGTGGTTTAGAGGCCAGGTTACAGGTCACAGCAGCTGGAGGGAGATATTGGGATTCAATTAAAGCAAATGAGTTAGGCCTGTGACCCCCATTTTAGAGGTAATCGCTTCCTCGAATCTGCCTGAATGAGATTGTCGGGCTGTCATTAACTAGCCAGCCATTCAATCAGCCTGTCTGATAAACGATCGCTGGGCTGCAATCACGGGGGCACCTCTGCCGAGGCTGTCCGCCTGACCGCCCATTGCAGAGTGGATGGGGTGTGAGGGTATTGTCTTTCAAAGAGCAGCTTTGAATGCTGAAGGGAGGTGGTGTATAACACGGTCACTCCCTTCCCCCCCTCAACCCCCCCCCAGAGGCTGTCTCTGGTGGTCTCTGTGCAACGTCCCAGCATTAATCATGCCAATCCACTTAGTCAGGCCTTTAGGGAGGGCTTTGTCCTTGCTCTGATGCTAACGACAAGCGGGTGGGACGATCGAGGCCCACCTTAAATTCTCTCCAGTGAAGCCGTTGATTTGAGAGAATTTAAGTCCTTGCCCTTAGAACCTGGTTGTCGGGATTAAAATACCTCGCATCTGTTTCTGGTTGCGGGGCCTTCAGACGAGACTGTGTAAAATGCCTCCGTGCTTGAGAAGTGGGGGGGGGGGGGGGGGCAGGGTTGGGGTTTTTACACCCCCTTCCCTCCACCGACACTTGCTAATTTGTGGATGCATGATGCTTTTTGGAATTCCTCTCCTTTTCCCCCACTCTGTCTCCTGCCATCCACGACTTTTGCTTGTGTGAAACGGGCAAAAGCCTCGGGCTTTTCACATAATCTGCTTTTGTAACACACATTCCCAGTTGTAACCAGCTGAGCGCCGTGTAAGATAATCTTTTTAAAATGTGCGGCAGCTGTGCTGGGAAAAGGTATTTTGTGGCGGTGGGTATTTGTTCCTCCCCTCCCCTCCCCTCTCCAAGGCCAAGCTTTGTGAATGTAATTTGCTTTCAAAAATATTTGTAGAGCTCTGGGCCATTTGTGTGTGTCTCTGGGTCAGTTAATGCTCTCTCTCGTAAGCAGGGCCGAGGTACGTGTGTGACTCTGCCTGCGTTACTGAGCAATAGAGACTCGAATTTGTTTCTGAAACTTGCTAATGAGGTTTATTTTTGTTAAAGAAATGTACAGTGCCCTCCATAATGTTGGGACGAAGACCCATCATTTATCCATTTGTCTCTGTACTCCACAATTTGAGATTTGGAATAGAAAAAAAAAATCACATGTGGTTAAAGTGCACATTATCAGGTTTTAATACATTCTGGTTTTGCCATGTAGAAATTCCAGCTGTGTTTATACATAGTCCCCCTCCATTTCAGGGCACCACAATGTTTGGGACACGTGGCTTCACAGGTGTTTGTAATTGCTCAGGTGTGTTTAATTGCCTCAATGCAGGTATAAGAGATCTCTCAGCGCCTAGTCTTTCCTCCTGTCTTTCCATCATCAAGTGACAACGTGACATACTGTGACAATCTTCAGGAGTCGGGTGTGGGTTTGTCAATGACCACTGTCCGCTGAAGACCAGAGAAGACACCCAGCAACCGGTGATGTCCATGAATCGCAGATTTCAAGCAGTCATTGCTTGCAAAGGATATGCAACATAATACTAAACTTGTCTATTTTCATTTACATGACATTGCTGTGTCCCAAACATTATGGTGCCCTGAAATGTGGGGACTATATGTCTATGTATAGCTGTAATTTCTACATGGTGAAACCAAAATGTATAAAAATGGCCTTTATTAAAATCTGACAATGTGCACTTTAACCACATATGAATTTTTTTTTTTCTCTATTACAAATCTCAAATTGTGGAGTACAGAGGCAAATAAATAAATGATGGGTCTTTGTCCCAAACATTATGGAGGGCACTGTGATTTCTGCAGCTGATAACTTACCAGCCTTGCAGACATAAACAGTCTGGACATGTCGTTCTCCTGTGCGTTGTGTAACTCCACAGATTTAATCTTTAACCAGAGAGATTCTCGGTGTGATTTTTCTGCTGGAACTAACGGATGGATTTCTGTTTCTTTGTCGCCTTGCGGTTCAAAGGTTCGCTGATCCTCATTGACCTTCCAATCAAGCCGGCATTGTTCCCTCGGCTTTCATCCTATCTATTCCCGAGATGCATTGCTGGCTAGTTGTAGAAATGGGAGGCGGGGGGGAGGGGGAGGGGGCATATTTAGGACACAGATGGAGGCCGTTTGGCCCATTGTTTTGTGCTGGTTGGCTTAAAATAAATAGCTCATCGTACACTCGACACTGGGGTTTAACTACTGAAGACATTTTAATTCCTCTGCCTCTTGGGACCATGCCTTGCTCTCATCTCAACACTGAGTGCCATCCAGAACTGGATAAGGAGAAATCGTTGCTGCCCGGGCATTCAGGGGACAAAAAAATCGTAGACATCAGTCATTATATTATGCAATCTCTCCAAATCTGACTCCCCGATTACTCCCTGTGTGGATCTCTGAACAAGTTACTTTTAATTAAACAAACAGGTTGGCTGAATTATGTTAATAATATAAGAAATATGTTATTAACATCATTCAGTCTTATCATCTCTACCCTCAGTCACTGTGTCTCGAGCTCTAGAATTCCCTCCTTGGACCTTTATTGTGCTTTTTGTCCCTTTCCTTATAAGATGCTCCTTTCAAACTTATTTGTAGGCGGGGTGACCAGCAGCTTGGTCAATTATTTCATGAGACTTCATCACTTCTCCAGTAAACATTCCACTAGTTCATAGTAGTTTGCATCCTTGTATCCCTTTGTTATCAACTCTTCACCAGCCAACAATGGGCCATTGTGGGCTCCACCCTTCCTTGGTCATCTGTCATCCATCCTGTTTCTCCAGAGATGCTGCCTGTCCTGCTGAGTTACTCCAGTACTTGTGTCTCTCATCTGTATACACCAGCAGTACTTTGTAGTTCCTTCCTACACCCATTCAAGTGTTAAGGTACATTGAAGTTTGTATATAATATATAAACCTAGACATTGTTCATATTGTATTTGGGGTGATTAGCAAATGTGTACTTGATGGGGGAAAATGGATGAGATATGGGCCAAATGTGGACAACTGGGACTAGCGTAGATGGGGCATCATGGGCGAGGTGGGCTGAAGGTCCTGTTTCTGTGCTTTACAGCTCTGAAGCTCACCTTGTTGGTGGCCTTGCACATCAGTATAAAGCCCCATGGCATCTGGAAACCTACACTGTGATCCTTTGGTGTTGATCAAGCTGATGAAGTGTAAGTGAAGGATGTGCTTTTTGTGCTGTTGTCACCTCCCTCGCCTGTACCTGGGGGATGTTCCCTCATTTCTATAGGGGCGTGAATGCTGATTGCCCCAGGACGGAGGAGATGTGGGCGCGGGGTGAGGCTGGCAGCTTCCCTCCCGTGGTGGACGTTAGTGAACCTGACAGCTTTTCCTGGAACAACTCAGCAGTTTCCTGCTGCCGGTTGCGGATGGCAGCTTTCTATTCCAGATGCATTTAATTACAGCAGCTTAAATTCCCAGCTTTCCTGGTGGAACAGGCTTCTGGTCATCAGTACAGTAACTGAGCCGCTGTCTATTGCTTTCAAAGCAATGCCGCGGAGGTTGGTCTTTGATTCCTGCTGCCTGCAGGGCAACTGTGGAAGGGTGACCCGGGCCTGCTCACTGCGTGAGGAGGAGCCGTGTCCGAGGCGTGCGTACTCCCCGCGGTTGTCGGTGCCTCGGTTGCCGTTGGTAACTTGGAGCCTGTTCCCCATCTGACGGGAAACCCCCCTGCGGGTTAACACCCTCCCAACACGCGGCTACTCAACGAGAAACAGTTAAAGTGGGTGGCAAAACATCAGAGGCTTTTCGCTTGCGGGGAGCTGTTCGCAAAGTGAAGCCAGATGCCTGTAACCCGAGTCGGATACAGAGCAGCAACTGCTCGGCACAGTGGCGCGCAGCGGTAGAGTTGCTGCCTTACAGCGCCAGAGACTGCGGGTGCTGTCTGTACGGAGTTTGTACGTTCTCCCCGTGACCTGTGTGGGTTTTCTCCAGGATCCCAAGTTTCCCCCCCACTCTCCAAAGATGTACAGGTTTGTAAGTTAATTAGCTTTGGAGCAATTGCAAATTGCCCCCAGTGCCTAGGGTAGGGCTAGAATACGGGTGATCACTGGTTGGCGTGGATTTGGTGGGCCGAAGGGCCAGTTTCTGCTCTGTATAACTAACAATATATATCTCTGTAGAAGGGACTACTCTGGACTAGCGAATGTCCCTGGGCCAGTTAGATCACGCATTGGCCCAGAAGATAAACTACCGCGACACTGTACAAAACCGAGACTGAAATCTGTTGTAGAGTGCTTTTTATCTTGTTTGCTACAGTTGTGCTTGAGTTATTTGGTCCACGTGTTAGACTCTAGAGATACAGCATGGAGACGGGACCTTGGGCCCACTGAGTCTGCTCCGACCAGCGATCACCCCATACTCTAGCACTATCCTATACGCTTGGGACAGTTTACAATTTTTTTAACCCAGGCCAGTTAACCTACAAACCCGCACGTCTTTGGAGTGTGGGAGGAATCCAGAGCAAGTTGTCACAGGGAGAACATACAAACGCTGTATAGACAGCACCCACAGTCAAACCCAGGTCTCGGGCGCAGTAAGGTGGCAACTCTGATTGTGCCACCTGAATGAAGTTAATTTCCTATAGGAAGGAACTGCAGATAACCGAAGATAGACACACAATGCTGGTGTAACTCAGCGGGACAGGCAGCATCTCTGGAGAGAAGGAATGGGTGACGTTTCAGGTCGAGACCCTTCTTCAGACTGAGTCTATAAGTGAATTAGTTTCTTGTTGGTGTGTGTTGCGAATCTGAATTCTTGTTTGAGCCTCGGCCCATTCCATTCCCCTTGGCTGGGCACTGGGCCCAGTTGACTCTAGTTATGATTCCACGGGCTTGCACTGCAGATGGCCCGAGACTCTGGCTAGATTTCCTCAGGACAGGCTGCGAGATTCCACTATTTTAATTCGGGGGGTAGTTGGCGACATTTTTCCCAGTCGCCTGCTGCAGTTTTTTTTGGTTGGATGGTTTGGAAAGTACGGAATGTTGTGGAGAGGGCCTCTTTCAGTCGCCCCTTCCCCGACTCTTATGGCTCGGCCTTTCTCCGAAGTGGATCACACCTTTGGCGTGAAATAAGTCACGGGGTGGTGGGGGGGGGGGGCTGCCTGGAATGTGGAACTGCGGAGATTTGATTTCTCTCCCAGGCCACGGAACACAGGCCTGTCGTCAACAACACCGAGTCACATGCCGCCTGCTTGCCTCGCACATTGCAGATTAATGAGCCTCTTGTCCGTGCCTCACTTGAGTAAACATCACATGACTGTGCTCTCACTAATGTGTTGCCATTGCCAGTCAAGTGGGCTACGATATTAGATTAACGTGTGCCAAAGTTCAGCAGATTCCCTGGCTCAATATTTAAACCAGCACTTCCCACTATCTTTCCCTCCCCCCCCCACCTACCTTCCTGGTTGATACTTTTCCTT